>NW_026606246.1:305000-572969 GCF_029834395.1 Sorex fumeus
CACCCCATCAGTTGAAGGCTTTGAGATCCAAAATGGTGGTTTCCCCTCCCCCCTGAAAAAATAATCAAACCCAAGAAATCTGCCTCATGAATGTGGCATCAGCTCTGGCCCGAGAGGTCCCAGCCCACCCTCCAGGTTCGGGAATTTCTTGCCCCCTCTGAGAGTGTCAGCCAATTCCTTGAAATCGAAACCTTCTCAGTGAAAAGCCGGCTTGTGTATCGGCCTGTATCAGGATGAGCTGAATGCGCATCTGTGTAGACATTGCTCCAGACCCACATCCTCGGCTCTGCTTGTCATCACTGCCGGCCAGTCCCGGATTCCCGGGGCAGCCTCCCCCGTTCCCACTGTCCACCCCCCGCGAGTCTCCCAGTCCTGCTCCCATTCCCAGAAGCGACCACTCTCGCTGTTTGTCCGTCCTCTTGCTCCTGGTGCTTGGCCCATCCTGTGCCCCGACTGTGCTACCCAGAGGAATGTTTCCATTCTATTGGCTCGCCACCTCCAGAGCTTGGTTTCAATGTCACCTCCTCTAGGAAGCCTTCCAGGACTTCATACCTGTCTGACACCTCTCCCCCGCCTCCCGCCTCCACACACACGGACACATTCTGTGTTGGTGCAGCCTGTGACACTGCCCCATCGGAGCCCACCTGGCTATGTGGAATGTGTCATGTCTTGGAGGACAGTGATGCTAATGCAGTGTGACTCCTATCTGCCACGCCTGAGTGGTATACGACTCTGAGCACTGGATAAAAATGGAGGGCGACAACAACAGGTGGAGCACTGTGGGATCAAGCCAAGGCGAGGTTTGCCTGATGCCTCACCGCCCACCTCGGGGAAGAACAATGGCACACAGCAAACCAGGGCTGTGAGAAAGATGAGGGAAGGATACAGTTGGAGATTTGGGGGAACAAGAGTCGTGAGGAGGGGCAGAAGGAGGGGAAGGAGGAAGAGGAGGAGGTGGAGGAGGAAGAGGAGGGTGAAGAGGAGGAGAAGTAGGAAGGGGAAAAGGAAGAGGAGAAGGAGGAGGAGGAAGTGGACGGGGAGAAAGAGGAGGAGGGGAGCGGGTGGGAGAGAAAACTGGGCCCCACCGGCAGGAGTGAATGGAATGTGCGTCTCCTGCCACTTTTCTGGCCTGTAACTGCACCAACACAGATGAGGTGAGTCCCCAGTAGACAGTGGTCAATGGCTGCAGAGCAAAGGGAACTGCAAGCTGCAGACTGAAGGGCAGGAAGTGACCGTTAAAGGCAACCTCGGGGGCCCAGGTCATGAGTTAAGTCACTAAGCGACTTGCCTGGCTCCCTCTGGCCCCCGAGCACCCCTGGGGGTGGTCCTGATGGGACCCCCCAGCCCGACTGGGAATGTCCCCCTGACACCACAGGAGCAGCAGTGGCCAGAACAGAGCCCCTGCCGTCGGACCTGGGTTCGAATCCTGCTCGCACTGGCAGACCGTTTGGCCTTGGATGCATGACCTCATCCTCGGGGGTGTGACCCAGCCCCCTACATGGGGATCATAAACTTGAGGTGTCAGAGGCCCACACTCCCTGCATCCTCACAGGCTCCCTCTTGTCCCTGGACTGGGCTTGGGCTGTTTCCACAGGGTTTTGCTTCTCGCCAGTGTGGCTCTAGATAAAACGAAAGACACAGCGTTTGTCTTTGGGCTGGAGCAATAGCACAGTGGTAGGGAATTTGCCTTGCGTGCAGCCGGCCTGGCTGAGCCAGGTTCGATTCCTCCACCCCTGTTGGAGAGCCGGGCAAGTTACGAGAGTATCTCGCCCGCACGGCACAGCCTGGCAAGCTACCCATGACGTATTCGATATGCCAAACACAGTAACAAGTCTCACAATGGAGACGTTACTGGGCCTGCTCGAGCAAATCGATGAACAACAGGAGGACTGTGACCGTGACCGTTTGTCTTTGAGGACTGCAGAGTGAGGTAGCTCGGGGTCTCACCGTATCTGAGTCTCTGCCCGGCCCCAGCCCCAGCTGTCAACCTTTTCTGGGGGGACACAGTGGGCCTTTAGTCCAGCACATAGATCTGTCCAATGACCCTGGGTGGCGCTGCTGGCTCTGTCCCACAACAGGGCGCCCCTCAGGGTTTGGGGGTACACGCAGCAACATCAGACCGCACCCTAGTGGAGAATGTGGGGGCACCTGCAGAATGTGCCAGAAGGCGGGTGAAGCTGACCAGGACGGCCAGCAGGGGAGGGTGGTGCCCACCCGGGCAAGTGGTCCTGTCTCTCATCTCGGCGGGCTGAGTCCGGGACCCTCCCTCCCCTGCATGTGTCTGTGCCCCCCCCCCCCCACCAAGGGCCTCATCTCTGCAGATAAGACAAATAGGTCTGCCTTAAATGCGTCTATGCCTCCAAAGTTCATAAATCTATTGGTTTAAAACTGTCAGCACGGTGGGAAAGCTCGGGAGTGGAGCCACGCTTATCTCACCAGCCGAGGAATTTGCCCGGAGCGGGGGCAGGAGGCCGCTGGAAGAAGGCCGGTGGCAGTGCCCAGAGCAGAGCCATTCCCGATCACGCCCGGGGCTCTCACCCGCCAGGAGTCACTCTCAAGTCCGGCCCTAAAGACAGACCTCCCGGAAGCCGGGACCGGCCATGCCAGAGACTCAGCCACTGCCCAGGGCAGAGCGGGCCCCTGTTTGGGCAGCAAGTCCTCGCTGCCCGGAGCCGGGTCACTGCAGGGTGCCCGCAGGCGTGGGGAGCAGGGGACGGGCTCTGGTTGCAGTCAGGGAATCACCGAGTGGCTTTATCTCTGGGGCCTGGGGGCAGCCCATTGCCTATCAGCCTGGATCTTGGGGGTGAGGGTGGGTGGGGGTGGGGGTGGGATCGTGGTTAGAAGGACAGGCTGAAGCCCCCATGAGGCGGCTGCCCCCCAGACAGCTCCCGCTGGCCCTGCAGGAACTGCAACTCATGGGAGGTGGGGATGGGGATATTCTGCGTGTGTGTGACCTCGGTCAGACACTTACTGGGCTCACCGGAAGTGGTCAGCGTTGGACAGTGGCTGGGAAAGCTTTGCCCCCGGTCACAGTAAGTCTGTGCAGGCCAGTGTGGCCACTTTCTGGCCCCGTGACCTTGGCCGCGGTGTTCAGTCTGAGAAGAGAATGTTCCCAGAGCTAACAAGCAGGCAAGCACTGCCCGGACACTGGATTTGATCGTTCCCAGAACCTGAGGACGTAGAGGCCATCATTGTCTTTTGTTTACAAATGGGGAAACTGAGGCACCGAGCGACCATGTAACTTGCCATCTTCCTTCCCCCAGTGGGTAAGTGAGTGGCAGAACTAGGATGTGAACTGCAGGGAGGTGGGCGTGGGGGGGGGCGGAGGCGGAGAAGGCGGGAGACACTGTCGGCGCTGACCACCTAGCCGCCCTGCCACTCTCTCGCCAAGCTGAGTCCTCTCAGCCTGTAGCATTTGCCGACTGTGTGACTCTCCTGGGTGGGACCCCCGGGACGCAATGCAGAAACACACACCTGAGCCCCGGACAGCCCACCTGGGGGGGGCACCTGCTCTGAATCTGCCCCCACCCAATGACAAAAGGGCAGAGACTCCGACGCACCCCGGGGTGAAGGGCCCAGGTGCGGGGCTGGCGGGGACGGGCGCCCGCGTGCTACTATCACCCAGAATCCCTGACCCCCAGCCCTTATCTCCACCCTCACTTCCCCACCCCACAGCCTGGGCTCCCCGAGCTGGCGGATTCCAAAAGCGAAGCCTGGGTCTGGGACCTATGGAGACCCCTCCAGAGCCAGGTGGCCCCTGAGTCCAGGCTTGGAGCCCCCGCGCGACACCGCCCCACCCCCGCCTGTCACTCACCCTGGGACAGGCGGGTGGTGACAGTTCCCACCATCTGCGACTTTGAACCCCGAGTGGAGACTGCAGGGTTTCTGCCCTCTCCCGCTCTGTGCTCCGCAGAGCTGCGCCCCCCAATCCGGGCTCCCTGGTTCTCCCTGGACCCCTCCGCGCCAGCCTTCCCCGGGGATCGCTGACAGGCGAAACTCCCGCACCAAAGCTGCCAGCAAACATTCTCCCCCGGTTCTGGAAACTTCCAGGTCCTCTGCCCTGTGGGGGCCCTGCTTGACCTCACCCCTCAGCTCCAGTAAGCCGCCCGCACCCTTGTAATTGGCCCCTCGGGGCCCTGGAAAGAAAGCCCAACTCTGGCCTCCACTTCCCCATCCGGGAAATGGGCTCTCTCCTCCCAGGTCGCCCTACCAGGGCAGACTCCAGCGGCACAGCCAGATATCAGTGGGAAAGTTCCCGGGGACACGAGAATCCAGGTCCTGAAAGCCGGAGTGTTCCTGGGGGAGCGCGAGTGTCTCCCTCCCGCCCTCCTCCCCACGCCTCGCCCCTGCCCATCTTCCCAACTAAGCATCTTCCCTCCCCCGCCCACTGCCCTGCGTCCGTGGGGGGCGGGGGGGGCTGGAGTGCTCCGCTAATATACGCGTGTTTACATTAGAATATAAGGACAATTACACCAGCCATCCTAATAGTCGGCTGTGTATATGTTACCAAGTACTTAGGGTGCTCTTCGGGAAAGCCATTATAGCCACGTGACCCCCTCAAAGCCTTTCTTGAGGCTTTTGTTTTGACAGGAGGGCATTAAGGGGGTGAACCTGATAGCATAAGCACACCACTCAGACACTTTGATCAAATCGGCCCATAATTCTCCTCGAGAAAGTCTTGTATATATTAGGAAGGAAATTAATTTTATGGCTGCTGGGGCTTCGCTGGTTAATGGCCGGGCAAGCCGGCCGGCCCCAGAAGGCAGGCGGCGGGAGGTGGGTGCGGGCATCCTCCGGGCCGTGGTCTGCCGGGGACCAGCCGCAGAGGCAGGGAGGAGCCGGCCGGCCAGAGTCGGGGTGCTGCAGGGCCCAGCAGATGGGGGCGGGGGCTGTGGTCCGTGCCTGCTGGTCTCACCCTTCACGGGGGTGGACGTGGCTGAAATGCCCACGGGGGGCTTGTTCCTGGCCCACAGCACGTGCCCCCAGCAGGCAGTGTTGGAAGAAGCCGTGCACCAGCACTGGGGGTCCCGGGGTGATGTGGAGGGCGAGGGCTCCTGCCTTATCGACAGGCACAGGCTTAAGCACAGAGATACTGTCTGAGATCCCCGGATGAGCCCTTGGAGTGTCCTCCAGGGTCATTTATGGCACATCTGTGGGGCCCCCACGAGACCCCGATCCCCTCTATGCACACTGGCCATTCGGGGCGGGGGGTGTCCTTGACGAATCAGAGCAATGTGGCAGCACACGGCTGAGCCGGCCGGGACAGGAGGGCAAGAGCTGGCGCCACGTCTGTGGACTCGAGACTAGTCACTGGTGGGCGTGCGCCCCCAACAACCAGAGGGCCAGGTGGAACGCAGACACACCTGGAGAGCAGGGAGAGGAGGACAAAGCGGGGGCCATGCCAGGCCACTCCGGGCAGGGGTCTGGGGGAGCTGATGGGATCCCAGAAGGCGTGTGAGGCTGCTCCCGCTGTGACCCCGCTGCTGAGTCCCGGGACGTGGCTGGGAGAACCAGGCCTGGGGCCGCGCCAGCTCTGTGCAGGTCCCGCGGGAGGAACGGAGTCCAGGGGCCACGGCACAGTGGGTGGGGCCCGCGGAGCCCCTTTGTACCCACACCTTGCCGGAAGTGACCCTGAGTGCAGAGCCAGGAGGAGGCCCTGAGCATGTCGGTGTGTGTCCTCAGACCCCAGATAAAGAAAGAATATTCACCCCGGATGGGTTCTTGTATTTGGGATTGGAGGGGACGGTTATTTTAAATTTTTTAATTAATTTTATTTTGGGCTGGAGCAATAGCACAGCGGGTAGGGTGTTTGCCTTGCACGTGGCCAGCCTGGATTCGATTCCTCCGTCCCTCTCGGAGAGCCCGGCAAGCTACCAAGAGTATCCCTCCCGCACGGCAGAGCCTGGCAAGCTCCCCGTGGTGTATTCGATATGCCAAACACAGTAACAAGTCTCACAGTGGAGACGTTACTGGTGCCCGCTCGAGCAAATCAATGAACAGCGAGAGGACAGTGCTACAGAGCAGTGCAATTTTATTTTAATGAATCACTGTGGGCTGGAGCGATAGCACAGCGGTAGGGCGTTCGCCTTACAAGCGGCCAACATGGCCGACCCGAGTTCGATTCCTCCGCCCCTCTCGGAGAGCCCAGCAAGCTACCGAGAGGATCCCGCCCGCACGGCAGAGCCTGGCAAGCTCCCCGGGACTATTCGATATGCCAGACACAGTAACAACAAGTCTCATGATGGAGACGTTACTGGGCCCGCTCGAGCAAATCGATGAACAATGAGAGGACCGTGACCGTGTGAATCACTGTGAAATACCGTTACAGGCTTACAAACTTCCGTGTTTACATTTCAGTCATATAATGATCGAGCACCCATCCCTCCACCAGTACCCATTCTCCAACCCCAATGTTCCCAGTGTCCCTCTTGCCCCCCATCCCATCCCACCCCCGCCTCTGTGGCAGGGCACCCCTTTAGTTCTCTCTCTCCTTTTGGGTGTTGTGGTTTGCAAAAGAGGCATTGAATGGCAATGATTTTTCTTTTTAAGACAGTATAAGTCAGGGGACACAACAACAGCATAGTGGGGATGGGGGTAGGATTCCCTTGCACGCCTGCACACCCAAGACCCGGATTCCATCCCCGGCTCCCCACGTGTCCCCCAGGAAGGATCTGAGCACCGCAGGGCGTGGCCCTCCCCAGACAAACCAACCAACCGACAAACAGAAGTGCTCTTTTTTTAATTTTTTTTTTTTTTGGTGAAACACCATGAGGTGTTTGTAGACTTACAAACTTTCATTCAAAAACGCTCTTTGAGTCTCAGATTCTTCCTCTACAAAACAGCATCATAACTGCTAGATGTGTCAGCAGCACAGACAGCTGGAACCCTCTGGGCATCACCTGGGGGCCCCAGTGGAGGGTCTCTGCGCCTTTTTCTCATAACATCCTCCACCTGGGGACGCCCTTCCCCTTGCCTCCTGTCCAGGAGCCTGGGGTGCTCTGACGCCATCCCCCAGCCCAGCTGCCTCTGAAACGGAGACGCGGCCAAGCCCAGATCCTCCTGCCCGGATGCAACGCAGATGTCATGTGGCCCCGTGGACCAGTTGTTTCCCGAGATCTGTTCATGGAAAATGATGATTCCTGCACGTCTCCGCAGTGAGCGTGGACCTACAGTGGCCATCAGCAGTGACCCTGAGAAAGGCAAGACTGAGGGGGACAGCAGAGAGGGAAGGACGCAGGGAGGGAGAGAGAGAGAGGGAGAGAGAGAGGGGGGGAGAGAGAGAGAGGAGGGGGAGAGAGCATCCTCAGACACAAGATGATGAAGTTTCGTGGAGGTCGAGAAGGCTGAGAGTGGAATGTCTTTGGCCTCGGTAAAGCAGGGGATGGTGGTTCCATTTCAAAGACAGGAAAACCAAGGCCCGGAGAAATCTCCGGTCCAGGGCATGCTCCAGTTTCTTGACTCAGTTTACCCCCAGTTGAAGGTAGGTGCATCTCCTTGAACAACGCCTGCGTGCACCCCCCACCCCGTTTTCTCCCTCCCATGCCCCCTCCCCCGCTGCCAGCCACGCCACGAGATGCCCGGGCCCTCAGTGGGGCAGTTCCCAGGCTTGTCAGCCTGGTGACGAATGAGCTTCCTTGGCTTTTGATTCTTCCTGACCCCCTGCCCAATCTCCCCACCCTCTCCCCCAGCCAGCCTTGGCCTCTGAGCTATCTCCTGCTCCCCAGGGGGGCCGAGGGGGAGCATCCCGCCCTGAGAACTGTTTACAGGAGAGATTAGCATTTATCTGTATACTTCCCACCTCCAGACCCCTGGCCCCACCCTGCCTGTCGCCTGCAGCCAGGAAGGGGGGCGCCCCCTCCCCGAAGTGAGAGTCAGCCAAGCAGGGGCCACCTCTTGGCAATCAGGTCCCAGTTCCCACCGTTGTGGGGGTGGGGAGGGGATCTTATGCTGTTTTTACACAGTTACTGAAGATCCTGGGGGGGGGGGGGGGAGGGTCACGAAGGAAGGCCAGGCCTTCTAAAAGCATAAAACCATCCCTTCTCTTTTTTTAAAATATTTTTTTATTGAATCACTGTGAGATAAACCATCACAAAGCTGTTCACGATTGGGTTCCAGTCATACAATGATCCAACACCCACCGCTCCACGCTCCACCAGGGTACATTTCCCAGTACCAATGTCCCCATTTCCCTTCCTCCATTCTTCAACTCCCCCCTTTCACGACTCCCCTCCATCCAGCCTGCCTCTATGGCAAGCGCTCTCTCTCTCTCTCTCTCTCTCTCTCTCTCTCTCTCTCTCTCTCTTTTGTGCAGAGCCAGGGGTAACCCCTGTGCATCGCCGGGGGTGACCCAAAAAAGTGAAAAAAAAAAAAGGGAGCAATGCACATTTCTGAGGCCGGAGCAAAAGTACCACGGGGAGGGCACTGGCCTGGCACGTGTCTGACCCGGGTTCACTCCCCAATACCCCATCTGGTTCTCTGAGCCCACCAGGCGTGATCCCCGTGTGCAGAGTCAGAAGTAAACCCCGTCTGAGCATTTCTGGGTGTGGTCCAGGAATTGCAAAAATACCTGTTTGCAATACAGGTGCTAAGAGATCATCATGTTTGTTCAGAGTGTTCAGCAGTTTTATTGGGACCCTCTCTCTCTCTCTCTCTCTCTCTCTCTCTCTCTCTCTCTCTTCTTTAGGAGGGTGAGTTAGAACCAAGTGAGTGACCTGGAACGATCCTTCTATCAGCTCGATCCTTAGAGCCCCTCACCTGCACGCACACAGGTAACTGCACTCTTGTGTCTGCCCCTGAGGGACCAAGGCAGGAGGCCTCAGTCCAGAGTGGCTGGATGCCCCCCCACCCCACCAGCCTGAAGCGAAAGGTCTGGCGCCTGGGGAGGGGCTCTATCAAGAGCTCAACCCCCTCTCCAGTCTCCCAGCTCAGTGTTATGAGTCACCCCCCACCCCCCCCCCCCCCCGTCCCCGCCCCCCTCCCCACCCCGGGCTTCCCAGCCTGGGTCCCGCTGGGTGAAAGTAAAGTGTGTGTTTGAAATGACACTCGATTCAGGGGGAGGTGCTGTGTGCCACACCCCCACCTTTTGTGTTCACTGTGTTCACACCTTTTTGTGTGCCCAGTGTTCACTGTGTGGATGGGGTGAGGTGGGGGCACCATGCACCCTCCCCTCCTCTGCTTAGCTTGTGGCATGTCTTACATGGGGTGGGGGGGTGGGGGGTTATTGGGCCAGCAGCGCTCCTGGCTCAGTGCTCAGGGATCACTCCGAGCGGGGCTCAGGAGCCTGTGTGTGTGGCCGGGAGGAAACCAGGATGCCAGGTGACCGCCTCCCCCGCTGCCCTCCCCCTGCCTTTGCCTGCGGTGTCTGAGGCGGTTCCCTGGCCCGTTTAGCCAAGCCTGGGCGGATCTGAGCTTCAACAATGTGCTTTTATTTTTCGGACTACACCCAGAAATGCTCAAGGCTTACTCCTGACTCTGCAAACACAGGGGATCACTCCTGGTGGGCTTGGGGGACCAGATGGGGTGCCGGGGATCCAAGCCGAGTCAGACACGTGCCAGGCCAGCGCCCTCCCCGCCGTACTTTTGCTCTGGTCTCAGCAATGTGCTTTGCTCACTTATTTTTCTTCTTCTTCTTGGGTCACATTTGGTGATGCTCAGGGGTGACTCCTGGGTCTGCATTCAGGAATCACTCCTGGCAGTGCTCTGGGGACCATATGGGATGCTGGGAATCGAACCCGCGTCAGCCGCGTGCAAGGCAAACACCCTCCCTACTGTACTATCGCTCCAGCCCGCATTTTTTTACTTTATAGCTCTGCGGGTCCAGCATGGAGCATCCCTGCGCCCCAGGAAGAGGGTTTCTGGGCGCCTCACTCGCCCCTGGGGAGCTGAGAGCTGTGCGGGTTCCTTTCTCCTCCTGCTGTTCAGGGAGACCCGGGAACAGCTTTACTTGGGTGGGGAGACAGGGACTTGGGGGGGTGCGTTCCGAGCCCTCACAGACCAGACTGCAGGGGGCACGGGGGCAGGGACAAATAGTTCTGCTTCCTCCTGATTGCGGGAACCAGAGATTAGGCTGGAGGGGAGGCCTTGGCTGGTGTTCCCACAGACCACCCTGCAGACCCCAGACCCACACTCTTTGGCTGCCGTGGAGGAGGAGGGGTGTGTGTATATGTGGGGGATGACCTGCAAAGCCCACCCCTTCACTTTCACTGGTGCATCCTAAGCTGGATTCATTTCCCATGACTCAAAGGCCAGTCCAGGGACCCGGGTCCCAAGTGCCCTCCTGCCTCCGCCCCTCTGATGGGACGCAGCTGTGCTGGGGAGAAGTCCTGGGTGATAAGACCGGCAAACAAAGGCTGGGCTTTGATTATTTGGTTAGTCTGACCCCATCTCCCACCCCCCAGGGTGGGGTCAGGAGTGGGGGCTGGGGCTCCGAGCTGATTGTCCCGGCCCCTGGTCTGTCTCTCAGGGCTCACCCACAGAACCGCTCTGACCAGGCAGGGCCATGGAGTCGGGATGCTGGTGACCAGGGACAGTGCCCAAGTCGCATCTTGGGCACTCGGTCTCCTCAGTTGAACCCACTGTGGACAGGTGGGGTTTGGGAAGCAGCTGGGGTCTGCTGGGGACAATCTCAGGGCCTGGGTCTCCCTGGGGCCTCTGGGACTTTCTGTGTGTCTCTGCTTGGTCTCCTGGGACTGCGACGGGCCAGGGCCCAGCAGGGCAGCAGGGTTGAGTCTGATTTGGGTGCAGTGCTTCCTTCCAAATCATCTGTGTCCACTGGGAGGGTGGTTGAAGGCTCATGGGAACAGAAGAGGAAGAAGAGGAAGGAACCCCAGTCACGCATGAATTGGAACCAGGGGGCAGGGACCCAGCACAGAACAGAGTTTATCCCCACAAAGGCGTTTTTGTGAACTGAACAGGATGTGCCTTTTCTTCTTGCAACATTGACTCAAACGACTCCCAGGTGCTATGGGAAGGGACTTAGAAGGCTCTCGAACCCACAAGAGGCAATCAACCTATCTAGGCTGATCATTTGTAGCAAAAGTGGCAAAGAGACAAAAAAAAGTCCTTGCAAAGGAGGCTTCGAAGCCTATTAGAATCCCAGGCATCCCAGCAACTCTGAGGCCAGGCAAACTCCTTACAGCAGCATGAACAGCTGCGCCTTTCCAACCCGAATCCTTCTACCCAGGTATGGTCTCGGCCCCAGGGGGACCCCAACCCCCCACTGCCTGGAACGCCCCACCTGCCGCGTGGGCAGACGGGATCTGTGTGTGAGACCCACCTCCCAGCACCTTGGACAGCGCCCAGCACCATGCAGCTACTCAATAAATCTCTTTATTTTCCTTTTTTCTTTTTGAGTTACACCCAGCGATGCTCAGGGGTTACTCCTGACTCATGCACTTAGGAATTACTCCTGGCGATGCTCGGGGGACCATATGGGATGCTGGGAATCGAACCTGGGTCGGCCGCATGCAAGGCAAACACCCTACCTACCCACTGTGCTATCACTCCAGCCCCTACTCAGTAAATCTTGCTCAGGCCAGATTTATCTGGAACCTCTGACTTTTAATACCTCTTCGCACCCCCCATCACTCCCTTCCCGTGTTTCTGCCACCCCAGATGTGGCAGAAATGCCGTGGCTGGGATCCAACTGCAGTCCCTGGGATGGAGATCTCGCCCTCACCTCCTGTGTGACTAGAGATTTGCCGTCTTTCCTCTTGGGCTTCCGGCCTGTCCAGTCTGCAGCGCCTGCGCCATCTGTGTGAGCCACGAAAGGACCAATGGCAGGGGCTGGAGAGCTGGTCCAGGGGCGAGGCGTTGGCCTTGCTCTGTCCACGCCTGCCTCCCTCGACTCCCTTCCCCGGGTAATGTCAAAGCATTCCAGAACCTCCTTCCCCGAGCGCCTCACCATATGGACATCTCCCCACCTCCCTCCCACTTTGGAGACACAGATAGGTAGAGCGGCTACTGGCAAACTCGCGCTGAACGGGGACTAGAAGATTCTCACTAGAAGGGGAACCAGTGGGTGTCTAATTCACACGGTGATGGGCGGGCGATAAACACTCGGGATCACTACCTAGAATCCCTAGAATCGCTCTGAGTCGGTTTCCACGCTCTGCATAAGGTCATCTAGGAGGGGCTCTGTGCGTAATTTCTAGACGTTCTCATAAAACATCTGGGCTCCCATCTCCTGGTGATGAGGATTTTCCATTGCCCTGGGAGAGGACCAAGGAGTGGTCCCCGCCTGCTCTGCCCATGGGGTTGGGCCTGTGAGGGCTGTCCTGTGGCCAGCAGGAGGTCCTCGCTGGAGGAAGAGATGCAGGGGGAGGCTGTGGCTTTCACACAGGGCAGGAGGTGACTTAACCATGAAGCCCAGCTCCTCTTGAAGGACCATAAGCACCCCCATCACAGGCTTCAGAAATGCCATGCTAGATCTAGGCCTAAGTTTCTATTTCCCAAGACAGACGAACATCATTTCCTTAGACCAAATGGCCAGAGGGCCACCCAATCAAGAATCCAAGGGAAGTTTCCCCAGACCCCGCAGTTGGTGAAACCCAGTCAGGAGTGGCCCCTGTGACCCGTTCGTATACTGAAAGTAGATAACAACTGTTAAACTGCAAAGAAATCTGGTTATGTGGCTTGTTACTATCAAAACGTGTGGAAAATTTAAGCCGGGAGAGGGAGACATCTTGTGTTGCTAGGATCTGCTGAGTTGGTTGCCCAGAACTCGGACCCTAGTAATAAAACTCCCTTGAGGAGGTTGGAACAATAGTACATTTGCCTTGCATATGGCCGACCCGGGTTCAATCCTTGGCATCCTGTATGGTCCCCCAGGCACGGCCAGGAGTAATTCCTGAGTCCAGAGCCAGGAGGATCCCCTAAGCATTTTTGGGTATCCAAGAAGCAAAACCAAACAAAAGCCAACTCTCTTGCTTTTGCACCACACAGGACTCTTGTGTGGTTCTTTGGAAAAATCCAACTCCTGGACTAACACTTCCTAGGCAGCTGCCTCACCTGCAGTGCACACATTCCAGTAACTTCCCCTTCCTCTCACCCTGCTAAGCCTAGGAAACACCCCCCCCCACACACACACACTCCCAATCTGAATGTTCACTAAACATTCCTGAACCCTCATGGGCTCCCTGACTCCCACCTCTGCCTTTGGCGGCCTCTTGATCAGTAGCCTCGCCTCGAATCACCCCGTCAGCCACACCATCACCCCTTCCGGTGTGCTCACAGAGGTCACTTTGCACATACCATCAGTTAAACAATGTGCCCACCCCTTGTCTGACTGTAAATCCACTCCATCTTTAAAGGGGATCCCTCCCACGCATGTGCGCCAGGGTGGGACCCAGAAGGCAGAGTTCGTGTCTGTGGAAAGATGGAACCCGAGGGTTCAACCACTCAAAGATGCTCATGGGGACCTTCTTCACTTCTGCTTCTTTCCAAGGCATTTCCATTCCCCAAGTCCCACTGGGGAAACAGGGACGAGCCTGTTCTTGGCACCTTCCGCCAAGCGCTGTGCAGAATTTAGAAGTTGAAACACAGTCAACATAAACTGTAGCTCCAATTATTTTTATAGGGCCAGCTGTTCTTTTCCCATAAAGGAGGGCTGGGCAGGAATGGGGTGGTGTGTAAGCCTGTGTTATTATTTCTTGCTGGTGGAATGCTACTCGCTGACCCCGGGGTTGTATTGCATACTAAGTGCATACTAAGAGCATACCCCGTGCATATTGCATGCATGCAAAGCAGCCCGGCCTTCCTGCCCCACAGCCCCCCTTGACTGGACCTGCAAGCAACGAAGTCCTGGAACAGCCACATAGAAGCCAATTGACTCATCGAGGCAAACCCTCAGCCTCTTTGTCTCGAAACATGACATGCAGTCATCCCAGCTGGAAGCAACCAACTTGGTCTGTGCCAAAAAGGGTCCAAAACAGCCCCACTCTGTGCCCCTGCGGAAGAACCTGTTCCTAGTCCAAGTTCCAACTTCCTTCCTGCAGAGCGTGAAGTTGTGATGGAAACAATCTGCCCTGTTTATTTTGCCTGTAATCCAGCCCTGGCCAGAAGCATGCAGGCCAGCAGGTGAGCGCCAGAGACAGCCGCTGCTCTGAGTCCCCGTGTCGGTCTGGGCCCGACACAGTGGCTCTGGCTACTCCGTGAGACCCGGGGCACTGGGCAGGGGCGGGGAGCGTGTGTGGGGTCTGTTTAGGTAGATAATGTCCCAACGGCTTGCAGTGCATCATACCACCTCCCCCCACCCCACCTCCTGTTTCTTTCACTTCTGAGTTAAAAAAATTAAGCACAAGCGTAAAAAATGGGTAGGGATGATGGTGATCGATTAATCAGGATAGAGGTGCAGTTCCCAAGCACCGTTGCTTCCCCAACACTGACTGGTTCAACTCCCCAGGGCCAAATATGTTCCTCCAAGCACCACCAGGGGTCACTCCTGAGCAGAAGTCAGTACCTGCCCCTGAGCACTTGAGACTGTGGCCAAAACCACCCACTGAAAGGTCGGGGGGGGGGAACCCCAAGATGTAGGCTGAATTCTCTCCTCTATAAGACTCCACACACACGTTTCAGAGGCCTTCCTGGAGGGAGAGACCTGACTCACTGCTCTGCATTGGTTGCTCTGACACCATGATGTCCCCACGGCGACCTAACAAAGCTCAGGCTCACTCAGCCAAGGGGAAAGAGGAACGGGAGGACACAGTCCTGCATCTCAAAGGAAGTCAACCCTGCGCAACCCGGAAGCTGTACTTGACCCTCTTCACATCCCCCTGGCCGGCATTTACTCTCTTGGCTCTGAACAGCTGCCAGCGAGACGGGGAAATGTAGTCTGATCACCAACTGAAACGTGGACTTCTACAAATAACTCTCTACCAGTGGGTGGATCTAACGCAGCAGTTAAACGTTTCTAAGTTCACAGTCCAGATCACCCATCGGCCTTGGATACTGAGGGAGAGAGAAGAGAGAATCCACAGGTTTGCAGAGGGAGGAGGTCTAGGAAGAGACGGACAGAACATCTCACAGGTGAGGCGTGCACGGTGGGCTGAAGAGTCTCATGAGTGCTGGGACCCTTTAGAAGTATTTGTACAGGAGAGAAGAAGTACAGCCGAGGCGTGATGGGGAAGGGCAGCTCAAAGGGATTTCCCGGGTGTGGTTGTGGTTCATGAAAGAGTATCAGGGTCCCTTCCACAACCATGTGAAGAACATATTGAGGAAACCTTCCAGGGGCTGGACCGTCCATTGGAGGCTCAGGCTATAGAGCAAAGCTTGCTTTCCTTGTCAAGGGCCAGAGGGCCGATTTCTGAAGCTGTGCATGTCCAGCTAGGGGGACAACAAGCCCTCACTTACTATGATAGATACTAGATACTTTCCAACGCCATCAAAATAACACCTAATAAGATCCGGTCTTGACTGGGAATAATCACGCTGGACAAGATCTGAGGGTTCAAAGTAGGTAAGGGATATTCTTGATAACCTTTCAACATCAGTATTGCAAACCACAGTCCCCAAAAGCAGACGGGGGGAGGGAGGAGGGAGGGAGGGAGGGAGAGAGAGAGAGAGAGAGAGAGAGAGAGAGAGAGAGAGAGAGAGAGAGAGAAGAGAGAAGAGAATAAAAGTGTCTGCCAAAGAGTCAGGCAGGGGGTGGGGGGGGTGGAAACCTTGGGACACTGGTGCTGGGAAATGTACAATGATGGAGGGATGGGTGTTGGAAAACTGCATGACTGAAACCCAATCACGAACAACTTTGTAAGGGTCAATCTCACAGTGATATATATAAAAAAGTTATATATATATACACATCAATCACTGTCACTGTCCTCCCGTTGTTCATCGATTTTCTCGAGCGGGCCCAGTAACATCTCCATCATGAGACTTTGTTGTTACTGTGTTTGGCACATCGAATACGTCACAGGTAGCTTGCCAGGTTTGCCGTGTGGGCGAGATACTCTCGGTAGCTTGCCGGGCTCTCCAAGAGGGGTGGAGGAATCGAACCTGGGACCTGGGTCGGCCATGTTGGCTGCTTGCAAGGCAAGCACCCTACCCGCTGTGCTATCGCTCCAGCATATATATATATATATATATATATATATATATATATATATATATTCTGGTCTTGAACACTGTCGCTTTGTTCAACATTGATCTGGATCGGTTTCCTTCCCCATCAATGTTATCACAAAACAACACTGAGCAAAACAGTATTATTGTTATTATTTGGGTTTTTGGATGGTACCCTGCAATGCTCGGGGGTTACTCCTGGAAGTGCTCAGTGGACATTATGGGATGCCGGGGATCGAACCCATGACAACAGTGTGGAAGGCAAATGCCCTCCCCACTGTTCTCTTGCTCCAGCCCCCCAAAACAGCATTATTCAGGGACCTGCTAGACTCAACCCTGCCAGTGTTGTGGGTTCAGCAGCAGCCCCAGATGCTCCCGGGATAAATGAACATAGCTGTGTTCCAATAAAACTTTATTGACAAAAATATGCAGCAAGCCAGACTGGGCACACAGTCCCTGACTTACCAATTCCTGGAACAGACACCACTCTGCTGTGACAGGAAAACTCTGGTCCACAACACAACACTGGGGAATGGATCCTGCTGTCTTCAAGGGCTGTCTTGTCTACTCCCCAGAACCAAGCACAGACCCCAGGTTTATAGGACAGAAATTTATACTATTCGGGCAGCTCTTTTAGGGAAAATCAAATCAAATTAAAGATGCACAATTCACTGTAGGAATGAATATTAGCTCAGTAAGAATCCACAATAATTTTTCCAAAGCTGACAAATATCAAAAGTGGCACGGAGTCTATTAAAATAGCATATTTCAATTAGCTCTATTTCAATTAATTAACCGTCTGACATACTGTTATTTTTTCCTACAACTGCTAGGGCCAAGCAACTGTCTCTTCCTCTAAATAAATGTTAAGCCATTCACCCAAAACAGTTCAGTCTTGCCTTCAGCACTATTTTGCTTCTAGCAATATTTCCCCCTCCTCTTCCCCCTTATTTGGGGGAACAAGTGACAGAGGACAAGTTCCTGCCACAACCTGGGTAGCAGATGTATTCCTAGAAGCCACTCTGGACAGCTGAGCGGCAGTTCCGACTCCCTCCCTGCAAACCACAGAAAAACATGCCCGGGACCCCAAACGAAACAAATTACCAATTCAACTTCCCCTTTGGAAGGATCCAAATATGCCCGAGGCCACAACTAACAGCAGAAAGCAAAATGTGGAGAAACTTGGAGCAGGAAGGAAAAGAGGGTCTTAACCCTTTGGCTAATTTTGTGAAACCTGGCCCCAGCTCCCGAGGGGCGTCCGGGAGTGAGAGGCCCCAAGTGTTCATCCTAGTTAAGCTCCATCCTGCCACGGTGCTGGCTGGCGCTAGGGAACCCGAAACTTCCAGACTCCCTTTGCAGAAGATTTCCACTCGGCCCTGGAAGAGCAAACGGTTCCATGGCAGGTTCTGCTTTCCCCCAAATAAATGAAACCAGAGGAGCCCACGCTTTTTCACAAAATCGGGGTGATGCCAAGAAAGTCCTTCTGCTTTGGATTCCAGGAACCAGGGTGAAAAAAAATTATGGGGTGTGTGTGTGTGTGTGTGTCCGTCTTTAAAGAACAAAATATGAATAAACCTAGCCAAACTTCCGAAAGAAAAGGTGAAGCTTCTTGTAACAAAACCTTTGCCAGAATCATTTTGCCCCTTCCCCAAACCCCCAGGCACATTTCAGATTTTCAGAGGTTTCACTGCACTTCACTTAATCACTTAACTTCCCATTAGTCATCGATTTGCTCGAGCGGGCGCCAGTAACGTCTCCATTTGTCCCTGTCGCGTGCTAGTGTAGCCCAATGGCATCTGTTCGCTCCGGGAACATGAAGGGCCTCAAACCGATCGTTCATGATCTTGACGAAGAAGTCTGACCATCTGGTAGGTGGGCGGCCACGCGGTCTCACATTCCAGTTTAAATGCAGATACTGTCTTTTTTGATGGGGCTTGAATACTGGAAAAGAAATGCGGGCGCTTACACACACATTCTCTCTCTCTCTCTCTCCCTCTCTCCTTCTCTCTCTCTGTTTCTCTCTTCTTGCATATGCGCGCTCACACACACCCACTTCAGATTTCCATTTCCTTTCACCAACAGAGAAGATGAAGACGAATTGTTTCACAAAAAGGGAGAAAGACCTACATGGGACTTGAACCTGCAATAAAATAGGGTCTCTACTGTGCACTTCGAAATCCAGAAAGAATAAAGCCTCACTAGAGATTCATCTCTGTCAGACACTTAGCTCAACGCGGTTGAGGAGAAGTGGTTGTTTCTCGTGAGCACATTTTCCTCAAAATGAAGAAGCCCTTTCAAGCGTTGTTGGGACTAGGCCCAGCGATGGGAGAAAACTGTGAAACATCTCAGAGCAACATTGACGATGACACCATGAAGCAATTGGGGACATATAGATCTCAGTGAACATGTGAACGGAGGCGCCTTAACAAAAGAGAGATCTTGGGGCTGGAGCAATAGCACAGTGGGTAGGGCATTTGCCTTGCACACGGCCGACCTGGGTTCGATTCCCAGCATCCTATATGGTCCCCCGAGAACCGCCAGGAGTAATTCCTGAGTGCAGAGCCAGGAGTAACCCCTGTACATCGCCAAAAAGAAAAAAAATAGAGATCTCTAAATACAGTGGGTGAAATATGACAACGGTCACTTTTCATGAAAGTGAACATCTAGACAGATGCTCAAGGGTAGCTCAACACTGTGACAGATACAGCTTCTTCCATCTTGTAATTCTACCATTATCAACACATGGCTGACATTTTGGATGCCACCGTATTCAGTGCCACTCTCTTGGATGTCACCATCTTGAGTGCCACCATTTTGGACTCTACCATCGCGGACTGCTATCTTGATCTTGTTTTTGAAAAGGGTGGTGTAGGAATGGGAAGGTACGCCACCTTCTTTCAAGGAAGTTTCCCTGGGTCATTCATGCTGTGACTTAAACTCGTTGCCATACCTAGCTGCAAGGCTAGCTGGGAAATTCACTTTCTGGTCAAGTGTCCTTCAGTCAAGTTTGGTTTGTTTGGTCACACCCGACAATGCTCAGGGGTTACTCCTGGCTCATGCGCTCAGGAATTACTCCTGGCAGTGCTGGGGGGACCGTGTGGGATGCTGGGAATCAAACCTGGGTCGGCCGCGTGCAAGACAAACGCCCTCCCTGCTGTGCTCTCGCTCCAACCCCTTCAGTTGTGTTTGGAGGCATGTTACTAGAGAAGGCAAGAGAAGTGTGGAGAGGTAGTTAGCAGTCTGTCAGGGTCAAGTGGGGGCACCTTTCGTAAGTCAACATCATCCCCACCTCGAGGAAGCCAGCGCTGATCCGCCCCGCTCCTCAGCATGCTGTTCCGATTTGTTGATTGAGTCTATTTTCAAGTCTCTAACACCTACCAGATGCTTCTGCTGCAGCCAAGCCCCTGCTCTCAGAGAGAGTAACTCCCAGGGCTCAGAGAGTACAGGTAAACAAAGGAATGGAGGGGTCTTCGAAGAGGGTGGCCTGTGTTAGAATAACATGCAAGGAGATGTGGATGTGGCTGTAAGTGTCACAAGGAAGATGAAAGACTGAGTAATCCTGGGAGGCTTCTCTGAGGAGGTGATGCCTAAGTAGAAGCCCGCATCACATACAGAAGCCAGCTCAGTAAGAATGTGGGGCCAGGGGCAAGAGTGATAGTACAGTGGGGAGGGCGTTTGCCTTGCATGCGGCCGACCTGGGTTCAATCCCCAGCATCCCATATGGTCCTCCAAGCACCGACAGGAGTAATTCCTGAGTGCAGAGCCACGAGTAACTCCTGAGCATTGCCGGGTGTAACCCCCAAAACAGCAAAAAAAAAAAAGAATATGCTGTTATGCAGACAAAAACAGAGTGACAGCACAAGGGTGGGAAGGAGCAGAGCTTGGTCAAAGGACAGAAAGCAGGACATAGCAGCCGGCGTGGAAGGACTCAAAACCATAAAGCCGAACAGGTGGCAAGGATTAACCCCATATTTCTCAACCACATCCCCCCACCCCACTCTTGGTCTCAGGGGGCCACAGGTGAAAATTGCATAAATAGAAAGCCTGGAAAAGCTACCGAGAGTATCCTGCCCATATGACAAAGCCTGGCAAGCTCCCTGTGTAGTATTCATATGTCAAAAACAGTAACAACAAGTCTCACAATGGAGACCTTACTGGTGCCCACTCAAGCAAATCAGTGAACAACAGGAGGCCAGTGCTACAGTGCTACAATGTTACTGGAACCACAGCATAATACTAGGAGATGAGCCAGCAGGACAGAGGGGTCACTGGAAGGAAAAAAGGTCCGAAGGGGACTACAACTAGGAAAAGATTGAGAAACGCTGGATTAGACCTCAGCTAGCCTTCAAGGAGAGAACCGGCTTATTCTGATCTCCCGAACAGATCTCTGACTCAGCAGAAGTGGTGATAATCTTACTGTCACTTGTTTGAATAGTTGTGACAGAAACTACTTGTTTCCCACCCTTCGTCGTCCCCTTCCTTCCCTACCCCCTCCACTTTTCGTTGGAAAGCAGGTCATCCAGCTAAAGACTACAATTCCCAACATTCCTTGCTGCTCCCAGTAGTCATGTGACCGAACTAGGGCATGACCTGCTAGAAGCAGCCCATCTACGTGAGAGCACAGAGCTACCATTTTGTCCCCCATGGCTTTTGCTTGTGCCCAAGAGAAATAGACTGTTTCACTTACATTATTCCCTGTTTGGGTCTTTGTAGCAACATTTACACATACATGCAGAATCATTCAGACATCAAAGCAGGGGCAAGTGTGAACCACAGAAGGCAATGTTCTCACGCCTGTGTGTAGGGAGAGTGATGAACCCAGGAGGGAGGGGTGGCAGTTTACATTTCTCTTTCTTCCCTTTGGGGATCCTTCGGTCCAAATTGCCTTCCTTCTTGCTCCTCACTCTCTCCTTGGTGGGAGACACATGGTCTTCTGGGGTTGGGGTGGGGGTTGGGTCCAGCAGTGGTCTACCTCCCCAGGGTCCAGATACTGGAGTCCCATGATGGGCTGTAATGGGTACCAGCAAGACTCCAACTTGTGTTCGAATCCTGGCTTAGTCACGTAGGAGCTTTTAAAAGAGATTAGTGGGAGCTGTTTGATCATAATTGAAAAAATGGTCTGGGAGCCAAAGTAGAAAGTGCTTTCAAATTCTGAACGCAGGTTAAATGGCACAGATCTATCTCAGGGGGGAGCTGATGGGGTGTGTGAAGAGTCTTTGGGGGCGGGGGCAGTCAGAGCCATCAACACCTTCCTCACCGTTCTATTTATTGACGGTCACTGGATTCACATGAGTAAGTCAGAATGGAATTACTCCAAGATTTGAATCAGCCTTGCAATCCAGTTCTGCCTTTTGTTAAAGGGGAATCCCGACTCCCTGGATATGCGAAGGCAGTGATTCAAAGCAGATATGTCTGGTGGTGGAGCAGGGGAAAGTGGTTTCAGCTAGAACTCTGGGGAGACCAAACACAGAGGGAGTCTCTGGCCCAGGAGATAGAAGAATGTGAAGTGAGTCATTGTATCTGCTTCCTTGCCAAGATTACAGGGAAGGGTTAAACAGGAACAGGAGACTGAGGAAGTCTCCTCCTGGAGCTCAGAGACCAGGGGAAAAGGATTGATTTCCTCTGAGCCATCTTAAACTGACCCTTTAATCTGGGCTCACTGAGAAGGTGGGAACTCTTGGAGCTGTGCTGGGATGCATCTTTAATGAGCCTGTACTAGGTCTGTCCAGTGTCTTCCCAGTGAATGCATATGGGAGGGATTCAGAGGAAAGATCCTAAGAGAGAAAAGTCGGGGCACTAGGGAGCTTCTGACAGATGTACTGGTGACCTGTTCTCCCCAGTCCAGTGACAGAGTCCCAGTCTCTGAGGATTGACCAACTCTTGACCTGATTGAGGCTCAAAAAGGAAGAGACCAAGAATTCTTCGCCGATGCCCATAGGCTTCCAGCTCTAGAGCTTGTATGAATTTTTCATCTCTTACCCTCCAGATGCCTTCCTAGCTGTTAACTTGGTCTGAAGTTGTTTTGTTCCTTTCTAGGGCCCTAAGAGGCATATGCCTGGACTAGAAACTCAGGACATCCTTGGGTAAGTCACTCATGCACTTCCAGATGTTACTTTCCCTACCTTCTAAGATGGAGACAACGGTAGCACCTCCATATGGGTTGGTTTAGTTCCCAAGATGAGATGATATTCACCTAGGAGATGTGCTTGGCATAGACCACAGAAATGTTAAATATAAATTTAAAAATTGATTGTTTTATACACACATATGTATATATATCATTAAAAAATGAACAGATCTCAAAGAACCAAGTACAAAGGAAGGGGAGTTGGTGGCATTATTATTTAGTGATGTTTGTATACTTGCCCAGAATTAGTCAGAATCTGAAGAAGTTTTGTCAAATCAGGTATATTTGAACCCCTGAGAGCAACCACTAAGTAATTTAAAAATACAGCAAAGAGACCAACAGAGGAATTCCAGTAGAACATTAACAAATACTCATTTGACACTGAATGTAGTCCCAGAGGAATCAGCTTTTCATGGGCACTGGAATCTCTTAGGGACCATGGACCATTGTCCCTTACACACTTGGTTGCCATGATGGAGCCAACGACCCAGCCAACTGTGGCCATCCAAATCCTGGCGTCCAATCAGCCACAGCGAAATAATGTCACATTCCATCCAATCAGCTACAGTTAGGGAACCCCACCACCCAATGAGCTGCAGATTAAGGAAACCCGCCGCTCAATCTGCTACAATTAGGGCATCCCGCCACCAATCAGCCGCAGCCTAAGGAATCCTGAACTCCAATCAGCGGATCCATCACAAAGAACCCAGGGAGTTCCTTGCATGCTTGCATCAGCTGTGGTGGGACCCTTCTAGGCACCGAGTTCCTCACCCGGCCAACTCTGTGAAGGTGCAGAAGGTCAGTGCCTGGGGTCCAGAAACGTGACCATTGCCAAGCCCTAGTTTAGAAGGGACAGCGGGGGAGACAGGTGGGCGCAAAGCCCCTCTTTGGGTCTCAGAGGACGAACACAACTGGGTGCTGCCCCTCCATCCCCCCACGGGGAGGGGCGCTTGGAAGTCGCTATGGGACGGGAATGGGGAGCCGGTGTGGGCGCGACGCCGAGTCCCCAGCATCACTGAGCCCGCAGCTAAGACCCCTACATCGTGGACAGGCTCCGAGGTCAGCAGGAGAGGTCACTCCAACCCTGGCCTGGGCAGAAGCCCCTCCCAGAAGTTCCATAACCCCGCTAGTCACATTCTCTCCCACGTGATGCCAACTCCCCATAGGATACAGTGACCCCCCAGCCGGGGGAGTTTGCTGAGCTCGGTCTCAGGTGAGTGGGCTTTGAGTACTGACCGCTGACTTCATCCCTAGAAATCGAGCCCTCGTGTCCCCCCACCCTCACTCAAGTGCTCCCTTTTATTCTCGTGCCCCCCACTTCCCCACCCATGTCCTGGGAACACAGCGGGCAAACGTGGGTGCCCTCCAAAGTTTGGGGTCCCTTATTCACTCCTGGGTGGAGGTCCCTTCTGTAGACCCCCCCCATTCATGGAGCGCCCCTCCCGCCATGGAGTCTCTACCCATTAATCCCCAACCCCCACAATCTATAGCTCCCCTCCGCCGGCCCAAGCCCACCCCCACCTCCTGGCCAGAAAGCCAGAGGCCACTTTTCATGACACCTGTAGTAATCCTTGGTGGAATTTATCTGAAAAGATGCAGGAGAAATTCTTAAAATATATTCCTCCCAACCACAATATATTCCATATGCTTGGGAAGCGCGGGGAGGGCGCCTGGCGCGCGTTACCTCTGCGAGCGTTTCTCTCCCACACTGGGGAAATCCTTATCAGGGGGGCGGGGGGGGGGGCGCTCCTACCTGACAGCTGGAAGGAATTTAGGAGAAAATGCCAAGTGCTGTTGCAAAAGAAGACTCAAACCGCAGGAGGACTTGAGCGCTTCTCTCAAAGTGAAAAGGGCTTTGAGGCTCGGGAGGCTGAACCTGGGGAAAGGGGATTTATGGAGGGGGTCAGGGGATGTGGAAGCCTCTTCCCTAAATGCTCCGGGAGAGCACAAGTCACTCTGGCCTCAGTTTCCCGATGTGTAAAGCACCAAGAGCCCAGCTTCTAGGGTTCCAGGGTCTGCCCGGGATTCTGCCCATGAGCCCATGAGCTGCTTTTGCTGGCCAGTATCTAGGAGCAGAAATGAAGAAGGGGCTGGAGTGATGGTCCATCGAGTAGGGCGTTTGCCTTGCATTTGGTTGACCCGGGTTCGATCCCTGGCATCCCCTAGGGGCCCCCGAGCACCACCAGGAGTGATTTCTGAGTGCAAGCCAGGAGTAAGCCCTGAGCACCTCTGAGCATGGCCCCCAAGCAAAAACAAAACAAAAAACCCACTTCTGTCCCCCACTCCATGTGAAGACAGTGGTGAGAGGTGGTGTGTCAGGGGGAGGAAGAAGCATTCCGGTTCCTTATGGGCTGTGGCCATAGGGCCTGGAATCTCCGCTCCGTAAGATGTCCACTGGCCAGCCTGGCCTTCAGGGACCCACCCGCCTGAAGGAGTAACCTGCGGCAGCATGAAGGGGCCCGTGCCACTATGAACCCGGCGCTGACAGCTGGAGCTGGCATCTTGGATGCTGTTTGAGGAGGGCACATGGTCTTCCCCGCTATCCAGAAGGGGCCTCTTCCTTCTGGTATGATTTGATGGGGGGCGCTGGGGAATGCTCACATCCACCCTCCACCCAGTACTTAGTGGTGATAACATTCCCAGACCCCTCCACCCCCACCTCAAAATAACCTACCAAAGTGGAATGTGCTCCTTTCAGCTCACGGGAAAGCCCAGCAGGAGACCCAGCATTCAGGGACAGATTTGGGGAGCTAGCACTCAGGAAGGCTTCTAGAACCTTCCTGGAGAGTGAATTCACCACAGTGATCTCACGCGGACATTGCCCAGCCGGTTTTAGAAATCTTCCCAAGGAAACAATTGAAGAAGGCCTGAGAACGAATACGTAGGTATGGTTTTATTAGCAGAGTTTATGAAAGAGGGGAAATGGGAACGGGCATCACGCAGGAGAGGAGATTAGTTAATACAGATATTTCACTGGCGATTTGCAGCAATTAAGGTCATGTGTGTCTGCATTGTATTGTACTGTGGCTCCGGGCGCAGAGGTGACTGGGCTTGACTTTGTCGGCCCCGTGTCAACCTCGCCAGGAGATTCAGTTCCATCCTCACGATACATGTAGAAGGTGGCTTCTGGTTTTGCAGACGGGAAGATGGCAGGGCCACAAAACAGAGTTGGGCCCCAGAGCACCTCTCCTCACCCACTTCCGCCTGCCACATCTTCTTTCCTTTTTTTTTTTTTTTTTTTTGCAGCACCGGGAATCAAATCCAGATCTCATGCATGCGAGGCCAATGCTCCACCACCAAGTCACAGCCCCATCCTGTCCCCTGCTCCTTTTTGTCCCCTGTTCCCCGCCACTTGAATCCTTTCTCCGAGTCAAACCCCACCAGCAATTCCTCGGTTATCTGGGAAGAGCCTCCCCCCTCATATTTTTTTAATACCATTTTTTAAAATTTGTTTTTATTTTTTTTTAATTCTTTTATAGTTTTTTTAAATTTTTATTAGTGAGACACCATGAGGTTGTAGACTTATAAATTTTGTGCTTGGGTTTCAAGTCAGAAAGAGAGGGATAGACATAGAAAGATTGCATTCATCTGGGGAGCTTAAAGTAACAAAATAGGAGACTCCCCCCCTCATTTTTGTCAATGAGCATATCAGCATCACAGGCCCACCAAGACTCATGACTCCCCAATTCCAGGCTGAGGTCAACCCCAGCTTGGAAGAGCTTCCAGAGGGGTTGCTGAGGCAGGGACAGGGGCTAGTGGGTACAGGGGTGCAAGGCACGTGTCTATATTTTCCAGCCTCTCCCTCATCGATTCCAGCAATAAATATTCCCAGATATGATCCTGCCCCACACTCCATCGTGTTAACTTATCCCCCCCCCCCCACCCCTGCATCCCTGTGAAGCTCTGGTTCTGCAGATCAAAGTTAGAGGCCCAGCCCTTGGGGACTTCACGGACAACTTCCAGAAAGACTCACTCGTTTCCAGTAGGAACTCGCAGCGACCCCAGCTCATACAGGCACCTTCTGACTCTCAGTGGGGTGGGAGAAAGCCCCCTCACCCCAAGTTTCTTAATTTATTGCCCCCAGAGCGGTGGAGAGGGTTTTTGTACAGGGTCTCTCTGAGCATTGCCGATGCTGAGAAAGGGGTCAGGAGGGGGCGTGTGCTGTGGGGCATGTTCCAACAGGCCCGCCCTGTGCGTCTACTCTGAGCAGGAAAAGCTCCTTGGATATCCGCTGTCTCTCGTTATCCGGGCTCAGCAAGGCCAGGAGGGGCCTCCATCATGTGGATGTCACCATTAATCCTGTCCAGAGGAGGATACGGAGCTGGAACAGCAGCTTGAATCTGGAGACTCTGAGCTACCGAAGGAGATGGCCTCGGAGTAGCCCACATGCGTCAATGGGCATCTCTGCGGAGTTCCTGGGGTTTTTGTCTTGTTTTTGCTCACTCACAAGTTACTGTAGTGACGAACAGCTTTACTTCTGTGATGGGCTGGTGCCAGAATATCTATATGAATGCGTCATGCATCATTCTAAAGGCCAACAGAAATATTGTAAGTCAGGATGTTCCCTGCTTGGGGCTGGAGTGATAGTCCAGAGGGGAGGGTGTTTGCCTTTCACATCGGCCAACTCGGGTTCAATTCCCAGCATCCCATAGGGCCCCCCGAGCACTGCCTGGAGTAATTCCTGAGTGCAGAGCCAGGAGTGACCCCTGTGCATTGCCAGGTGTGACCCAAAAAGCCAAAAAAAATGTTTCCTGCTCCATGTCATGTATTGTGAAAAGAAAAAGACTAAATCAGAACAAAGGGGATAAAATGTCTAGTGGGTAAAAAGAGTTTGAGAGAAATCTTTTTTGTCTCAGCCTTTCTGGAAATGAGCATGGTAGCACAGCAAAGGCTCTGAGTAGGCCTGCAGGCAAAGAGAGGGACCTGGAGCCCGTTGGTCCCCACCCCTGTTTATTTAGACACTGGTTTATAAAGTTGTTCATGATGCATTTGTTACAGGCATTCAATATTGCAACCCCAATCCCACCGCCAGTGTGTTCTGCTCTCTCTCTCCGTCTCTATTTTCCTAATCACTTCCGAAGCCTGATCCCTTAACAGATACAAAATAATTATTTTACATTATTTGTTAACACTAAATGGCTAATGTAATCATCAAAAAAAAGCCCTTCAGTAAAAGTAAATTTGTGAAAATTTTTATATCTCCCCTTGGGGACATGAAGTCCTTGCCTGAGGGTTCACTTAGCTGTTGTTGCTTGAGCCCTCCCTGTTAATCTTTTTGTTACCTGAGCTTAGTTGGTGTCTGTTGTTACATTCCCATCCAACCTGGTGTGCTCTTACTGGGACATCAGTATCGGAGGGTTTGGAGCTGCACGTCACCCCCAAATGCGGCCGCACACTCCAGAAACTCCAGAATATTTAACTGGTCAGCGAGTTTACACAGTGATGAGTATGGGATGTGGGTGTGGCTGTCGGGGCTTCCGGAAGTATGAGGCGGGTGAGGAAGGCTGTCCACCGCCTCTCTGAGAAGACTCCAGGGTTCTCAGCCTGGAGATGGGTGTACCTAAAATTTTCAGCAATTTGACCTCTCTGCAGAGCTCAGTTGTGAGGTGGTGGAGTCGGGCCATTGGCACGGCGGCCCCTGTGGGGCCCCATCATCCCACAGGCTCCCACTGCCCATCACCCCCGCAGGAAGGAGAGGGGCAGTATGCTCCCCCATGCAAATGGAGACACACACTTGCCGTTGCCTATCCGGTAATGCCCTGCTGAGCCCTGCCCTCACGGTCTCCCCATTCCTTCTCCAATCCCCTCCTAGACTGGTTTGCCCAAGTCTCACTCAGGTCCTGTCTCCAAAAGTCCCCACCTGCCACATCACAAACACCTGGGCTGATTGCTGTTTCTGCCAGATCCCCCGCTGGCCCCGAGGGGCCCCTTATTATCAGTCTTCCAGGAAGCCTTGTTTTCTGTGTCCTGCTTTCCTGGTGAGGGTTGAAGCTCAGAAGTGTCCCACTAGCTTTGTGGATTCACCAAGATGGTGAATTCGCCGACAGGGTCATCATCACTCCTGATCAAGGAAATGCAAATAAAAACAAACACTGAGAGGCTGGAGCGATAG
Source organism: Sorex fumeus (assembly GCF_029834395.1). Classification (NCBI taxonomy): domain Eukaryota; kingdom Metazoa; phylum Chordata; class Mammalia; order Eulipotyphla; family Soricidae; genus Sorex; species Sorex fumeus. The sequence goes on from NW_026606246.1 coordinate 333,299, forward strand.
CACAGTGGGGAGGCCGTTTGCCTTGCATGCGGCCGACCCCGGTTCTATTCCCAGCATCCCATATGGTCCCCCGAGCACCACCAGGAGTAATTCCTGAGTGCATGAGCTGGGAGTAACCCCTGGGCATTGCCGGGTGTGACCCCAAAAAGAAAAAAAACAAACACAGAGATCTCTCCTCACGCCCACAAGGATGGCACAAGTCAAAGAGTCTGGAAACAGTTTGGGTTCGCAGGGCTGTGGCGAGAATGTCATCTAAGGAAAGCAATCTGTTTCTATGGGGGGGGAGATGAGCCCCCCCAATAGAAACAGAATCCCCTGCACTCCATGTAGCCTCGTGATACCACTTCTTGGCATCTCTGCCCAAAACACAAAAACGTTAATTCACAGGGATATTTGCACGCGTGTGTTCATCACGGGACTTAGTACAATAGCCGAGATATGGAAGCAATGCCCAATGCTCTGGAGGAATGGATCAAGAAGTTGTGCATACATTCGATGGGGCTCAAAGTAGGAGGCAACAAATCTTAGAGGGAAAAATATGCATCTTTTTCATTTTTTACAGATACATATATAAAAAGCACATCAGGCTCAACCTCTAACAGTGTGTTGGTGATCTCTTAGAGAAGGGCTTAATGGTCCCTGGGTGACATGCAGCAATCTCCACACTCTTTCCTCTAAGGAAACTTTTCTGTAGCCTGCCTTTCTTTCTTTTTCTTTCTTTCTTTCTTTCTTTCTTTCTTTCTTTCTTTCTTTCTTTCTTTCTTCTTCTTCCTTCCTTCCTTCCTTCCTTCCTTCCTTCCTTCCTTCCCTCCCTCCCTCCCTCCCTCCCTCCCTTCCTTCATCACCCTGAGGTACTGTTGCATACTTACAAACTTTCATGCTTGCTTTTCAGTCACACAATGATTGGATACCCATCTCTCCACCAGTGCCCATTCTCTACCACCAGTGATCCCAGTATCCCTCTCACCACCCCCACCCCCTCCCCCCACCCACCGCCTCTGTGGCAGGGCATTCCCTTTTTGTTCTCTCTCTCCTTTTGGGTGTTGTGGTTTGCGATAGAAGTATTGAGTGGCCATTGTGTTCGGTCTGTAGTCTATTTTGGGCAGCTCCCAACCCGAGCGGGTCCTCCTAGGACCCTTTACTTGGTGGTCCCTTCTCTGTTTGAGCTTCTTTCTCCCCCAGCATGCGAGGCCGGCTTCCAAGCCATGTGCAAACCTCCTAGTCCTTAACTCTACTACTCTTGGATGTCAGTCTCCCATTCTGTTACTTTATATTCCACAGATGAGTGCAATCTGTCTAGTCTGTCCCTCTCTTTCGGACTCATTTTACTTAACATGATGCTTTCCATGTTGATCCACTTGTATGTAAATTTCATGACTCCATCTTTTTTAACAGCTACATAGTATTCCATTGCGTAGATGTAGCATTTTCATCGGTTTTTCATAACAAACAATACAAAATATGTTTACTTTGGTTCTGCTTTGGGGCAGGGATTGGGGTTTGGGTTGGAAACATTCGAAATATGGTGGTGGGAAGGTGTCATGGTGGTGGGATTGGTGTTTGAATATTAAATGTAATCAAATATTGTGAACTAAAGGTAAAGGTAAAGGTAAAGGCCCTCCCGTTGATCGTCGATTTGCTCGAGCGGGCCCAGTAACGTCTCCATTGGAGACTTTGTTGTTACTGTGTCTGGCATATCGAATACTCTTGGTAGCTTGCCAGGCTCTCCGAGAAGGGCGGAGGAATCGAACTCGGGTCAGCCATGTTGGCCGCTTGTAAGGCGAACGCCCTACCGCTGTGCTATCGCTCCAGTCCCATTGTTTGCACGCAGCCAACATGGCTGACCCGAGTTCGATTCCTCCGCCCCTCTCGGAGAGCCCGGCAAGCTACCGAGAGTATTCGATATGCCAGACACAGTAACAACAAAGTCTCCAATGGAGACGTTACTGGGCCCGCTCGAGCAAATCGATGATCAACGGGAGGGCCTTATTGTGAACTACTTTATAAAAATTTTTTAATATTTTTTGGCTTTTTGGGTCATACCCAGCGGTGCTCAGGGGTTCCTCCTGGCTCTGCACTCAGGAATTACCCCTGGCAGTGCTCAGGGGACCATATGGGATGCTGGGAATCGAACCCGGGTTGGCTGCGTGTAAGGCAAACGCCCTACCCGCTGTGCTATTGCTCCAGCCCCTAAAAATTTTTTAATTTTTAAAAAAAGAAATACAAAGACAGAATTTAACTCTTAAAAAAAAGTTGCGTATACCCACAATGAAATACTATGCAACTTCTAAAAAGGACAAAATTATGTGATTTGCCATGACATGGATGGAACTAGAGAATCTCAACAGTCAAATCCATCAGAAGGAAAGAACAGATGCAGAATAATCTCACTCTGAGGGACTTAACGATGCACAGTGAGGAAGCCACGAAAGCCCAGGGGTAGCACCGAGAACTGATCCACAAAACTGAAGTTGCTGGGCAGGGAGACAGTGGGGATTGAAAGGGAGCATCGGTGCAGGAGCTGCCCGAGCCCATGTGCTGCTTGTGCCCACGTGGCTGGGCACATGCAGTGCCTGAGCACATGTGTTGCCCGCATCGCCCCTCTTGAGGTGTGTACGTCCATGCTTTCCTGTCTAATGCTGGTGGGATGTGTGTAGAGGGTCTCTCCATCCTTGCAGAAGCCCGGGTCCTCTCTTGAGCATGTTACTCTCACCCTCTCCCAGTTTTCTCTACCTTCTTCCCTTCAAAATCTCCAAATAAAATCCATTTTACTTCAAAAAAAGAAAGAAAGGGAGCATCACTGGGACCCTACGGGGATGGAGGTGGGTGCACTGGGGAGGGGTGTGGTTGGGGAAACCACCAATAACAACGTGAACAATCGACACTCGTCAATGGCAGCAGATGCGAGAGGTGCAGAAGGAGAATAACCCCGTCCTCAGCAATGATCCAGTACCCGGCTGTGTGGGAGCTGAGCCCGGGCATGGCGCTGGTTGGCGGCCCGTCGCCGGGGCTGCACGCCAAGTGTTCTCCACAGGGGGAGAAGCGGCACTGCCCGCCCGTGTTAGACAGAGGGGATCCAAGCTCACGGGCTGAGCCAGAGTCAGTTAGAAGGAAGCTTACCTGTGTCCCCGTTACTACTCCAAGACTTATGGAATGAGGCTGGTTCCAATGTTTGGTTTGTTTGTTTGGTTTTTTTTTTTTTTTTTTTTTTTGCTGCTTGTGTCACACCTGGCGATGCACAGGGGTTACTCCTGGCTCATGCATTCAGGACTTACTCCTGGTGGTGCTCAGGAGACCATATGGGATGCTGGGAATTGAACCCAGGTCAGCCGCATGCGAGGCAAATGCCCTCCCCACTGTGCTATCGCTTTAGCCCTGGTTCCAGTGTTTTATGTATGTCGAGATCTGGAAACTACCATAACCCCTGTACCATCCTCCCCGCCCCCACCCCCATTCACGCCTGACCCTGACTTGCAGTCAGGTCTGCACTGGACATGGGCACTTTCTCCTCGGGGACACCTGCACCTGGTCCTGTGGTCTGAGGACAGGGCACGGGATGCTGAGCCGTGTCCCAATCGGACGGAGCAAGGAGCAGCATGGGGGCATCCTAGCAGGGCTGTCGTGAGACTCCAGGGAGGGAGGGAGGGAGCTTGCTCAGGTATCATCTCCACAGCGAGATGGATTAGTGTGACTCGCTTTCAGTCCGGCTGACTTATGAGCGTGGGGATTTGTGGGACATTTACATGAACCAGAAGATGTGTTATCTGATGGAAATTGCTTAATTTAATATTCTGGCCTGACAGGCAAGGAACTCTATCTCTCTGGGAGAATCTGCCCCAGCGACTGAACATTTTTTTTTCTTTTTTAAAGAAGCAACTGTTCTCTCTGTAGGCATCCGGGAACAGGAGAAGCATTCTTGGGGTCCAGCCCGACATGACAGTGGACAGCGCACGCAGAAGGCCCCAGAAAAGGCATCTCACTGTATGACCAGGTAAGAGCCCACTTCGACCTGTCTGGGACCCCCGGGGCCTGGTTCCACACAGCTCCAAAGACCAATATGGCACCTCGCGGTCCAGTGGGTGGGCTCTGGAATCTTGACCTCCCCATCCTGAGAAGGTTCCAGAAATCTCAGCCCAGTGACATGGCTGACTGGGATGACTCAGCAGTGGCAGGACTGTTTGGAGCTGGCCTCTCTCTTCACGGAAGCCTTCGCCTGCCCGTTCATAGCCGGCACGGTGGGGCATACACACCAGTCACACACTAGTCTCTGCCCTTGTGCCAGTCAGCTGTGGGGCGTGGCCCCTCCCTCCCCGTACCCATGCTGCCCACGCTTCCTCTACAGGGCACGCGCAGTCCCGGCCTCTGGTCCATATATGCGCGGGACAGTCACTGTCCTGCACGGTGTAGGCTCTCGTGCCTAGGCAGAGAGGGCCCCTCTGCGATCCCTTTGGATGGGTGAGCAGTAACTGCATGACTGTTTACAAACAGTGGAAGTGGAGCAGGTAGGGAAGAGACCCTCACTCCCGACCTCGGGAACAGAACTTCGAGGGGAAGGGGTCTGGTGTGGACACTGTGTTTGGGGGTGAAAATAAGGGGAACAGCCAAGTGGCTGTGCATTTGATCTCGACTCTCTGGGTTGGGGCAGAAATCTGCCTCACCCCATTTTGTTTCTGTTGTAACTGTGTTTGATTCCTCCGCCCCTCTCGGAGAGCCTGGCAAGCTCCTGAGAGTATCTCGTCCGCACGGCAAAGCCTGGCAAGCTCCCCGTGACGTATTCGATATGCCAAACACAGTAACAACAGGTCTCAAAATGGAGACGTTACTGGGCCCGCTTGAGCAAAATTGATGAACAATGGGAGACTGTGTGTGTGTGTGTGTGTTTGTGTTTGTGTGTGTAACTGTGTGAGGAAATCAGGTATGATGGCTCAAGGTGGCCCGGTGCTCACGAAAACGTTATATTCTGGATTCTCTAGTCTCTTTTGAACTTCATCCTCCTGAAGAGTTGATCCCTCTGCTCCAGATGCTCTAAGATGTCAACATCTGGGCGGAGAAAAGAGACACTTCTCTTCCCCAATAAGGCTAATGAAAGTCTTGCTTGGACTGTGTATCTGCCACTGCAATCAGGCCCCAAGGCCAGGGGAAGAGGGTCTCTTCTGCCCCAGGTCTAGGGCACGGCTTGCTCCTCTGAGAGGCTGTGGCAGCAGAGCTCAGGGGAGCAACCAGGATGGAATTGGGGTGGGGGGAAAGGAAAAGAAGGAACACAAAGGAAAGAGGCCAGACAGGGGGAACAAAGAGTGCCCGCCTGCCCCGAGGCATGTGGTGTGAGTTTTTCACTTGGGCGTGGCCTGTTGGCATGAGTTCCTCAGGGAATATAAGGACCTGTCAGCCCCATGTTCCTATGTAGGTGATACTGCAGGATCACCGACCTCAGACTCTGGGTTCTTGTCCCAGACCTTCCCCGCCCCTCCACCCGGATTTCCAAACCACGCCATCACGACAGGGTCTCGCTCATGAAGATTCTTGAGAAGCATTGAGTTACCTTACAGGGCGAGACCAGTCCTCATGCTGCTTTGAGTTTGACCCATCATCCTGGGTGCAGGTTCATGCATCTGCCTTATGAGTGTTTCCCTGGGTGTCAGGATTCCTGTTCTCCACCAGTTTTTAAAAAGGGTTTGCTACTTAACAACAACAACAACAACAACTTAGGGCCAGAGGAAGAGTTCAGTGGGGAAGGTACCCGCCTCCTATGTGGTCAAGCCCAGTTCAATCCCCAGCACCATCCAAGTTCCCCTGAGCAATGCCAGGAGTGATACAACCTCTGAGCACAGAGCTAGGAGTAAGTCCTGAGCGCCACCAGGCCTGGTCCCAAAACAGAGTCAATAAATTAAAGAGATGAAATGCCTTCTCTTTTGGGACAATTTTGACCTTCATGTTGACCTTCCCTTAAGTCCCGAGAAGGAGCTATTTACACACAGCTGGCTCCTGTGTGTTCCGGTGTGTGGAGGCTGGTCAGCTTAGGGCCGATGGGCCAGGCAGCCTGGCCACTACCCTTGGGGCTTGGCCCTGAGCCTGTGGGAATTCCCCAGGCCTCCCTAGCACATGTTGTTCCTCATCTCCTTAGGCGAGTTGGTACCAGCCCGTGTTCCATGCATCTGGGCCCCTGGCTCACCTAGGACTCTGGCCTCTACAGAACTCTCCCGGGTGGGGGGGGGGGGGGGCGCGTTTGCCTTGCATGAGGCTGACCCGGGTTCGATTCCCAGCATCCCATATGGTCCCGCAAGCACCACCAGGACTGATTCCTGAGTGCAGAGCCAGGAGTAACCCCTGAGCATCGCTGGGTGTGACTGAAAAAGGAAAAAAAAAACTCTCCCGCGGGGCATTCATCACGCTGTCAGATGCTGGAACGTGGCTGCCCGGCGCATACTTTGGGGTAGCCCACGCTGGAGATCAGACTCGGGGCACTGAGCTCAGCAGGTCTTCAATTTCAATTAGACACCGTCCAGATAAGTTGGGGAGAGGGCGGATGCGGAGGGCTTGGTGAGGGGAGGCGGAGGTCTCTGCAATCTCCAAAGAGTCTGCCCTTTGGCCTGCCGCGGCCGCCTCCCCCTGCAGCCCACAGCCCCCCACCCCAGCGACTTCCCCCATCCTTCTCAGGAGGGAGGGAGAAAGCAAGGCAGGGCGGGCCTGGGCAGAGGATCCAGGCAGGGGCTGCAGAGAGCGCCCTGCCCGCCAGCCTCCCGGCTTTGCCAGGAATTCTCGCACCCTACAGAGCGGTAGCCCCTGGCACCCAGCCTTCCTCTCCCAGGCTGGCACGGGGCAGCCTGACCTCGCCAGCCTGACCTCTGCTGGCCTACAGTAGGACCCATGAAAGAGTAACCGGGACATTGGACAGCAGTCAGGGCTCCCACCACGAGGTTTGACTCCCACCAACATCTGGTCCTCTGAACCCAGGTGTGTCCCGGAGGCCCTGAGAACCCTCAGGATAGCCCGAGCGGGCCTGGTGGCACCCCGGGGGTGTCTGAGCAGTTCCACCTCTGTGATCCAAGCGTCCAATCACAGCCCTGTTGTCTGGAAACTACCAGTGGGGCCCCCATGGACCTCCTGAGCACCCCTGAGTGAAAGAGGTGCCAGGTGGACATGGAGCGAGGCGGGCCCCCCTCCTGAGGTAACGGCCTGGTGGGCACGGCAGGTGTGAGTGTCCCTGCCAGCCTCCCGGCACGGCCTGCCATCCCCCACAGGCCACCTGGGACACTTGGTGACTGGAAATCCCCCAGCCAACCTACCAAGGGTCAGGACCCACAGCACGGGGTGTGTGGCGGGGGAACACAGAGCCCCCAACTGTGCTGACGTCTGGCTGGGTGGCCTCCGCCTCAGTCCCAGTCGAGTGCACGGTGCAGGGTCCCCGGCTTAGCCCCGGCTGCACACAGGCACACACCAGCCCCTGGTAGGGGAGAACCACACAGCGTTCAGAGAGGTTCAGACACTTGCTGCCTGCCACACAGCACACGAGTCCTGCTGAGAAGAGCCGGGCCCAGCCCCTCCCCAGAGCGGGGGACACAGCCCCCTGGCTCAAGACCCCAAAGGACAAAGACTGCGGAGATAATGTAGGGGTTCTACCCCAGGCCCACAGAGACCCCCCTCCCAGCCCTGGCAGGAGTGACCCTCAGAGTCGCGAGTGAGCCCCAACCCAGTGAGACTGAAAAGAGCAGCAACGAATAAAGTTGGGGGGACCTCGGGGATTCCCAGCAGGAGCTGGTACCTTCCCCAGCGGAGGCAAAAGTGGGTGACGGGGAAGCCGGCACCCCAGGGCACCTGGGTGCTGTCAGCACCCCCCCCCACACACACACACCATGAGTGTGTCCGCACAGAGCCCTGGGAGCACCCCTGAGCCGGGTGTCGATCACGTGACAGAGCCGTGGCACTGGGCTGGAACCTCCTGGGGTCAGAGCCACCCCCTTAATCCTCGGCAGCCCCTCCGACGTGGCGTGTCCTTACACCCACATATACACACACGCTCCCTCTCCTCCCTCTATCCCTCTCCCCTCTCTCTTCTGTCTCTCCTCTCTCTTTCTCTTTTCTTCCCCATCTCTCCTCTGTCTCTTCCTCTCTCCTCTCCTTTCTCCCCCCTCCTCCCTCCCGTCTCTCTCTCATCTTTCTCCTTCCCTCTGTCTCCCTCCCTCTCCCTCTCTCTTCCCCCTCTTCCTCTCTCTTCCTCTCTGTCCCTCTCTCTCTCCCTCTCTCTCCTCTTTCTCCCTCTCTCCCCCTCTCTCTCTTACTCTTTCTCTCCCTCCCTCCCTTCTCCCTCCAGCCCTGCAATCTGCTTGAGGGCTGGAGGCAGGAGCTAGGCAGAGAAGCCTTTGCAGACTGAAAGCCCGTATTCCAAACCTCCTTTGTTTTATATGGCTTTGGGGCCACCTGGTCAAGCTCAGGATTATTCCGGCTCTGCACTCAGGAATCACCCTTGGTGGGACACGGGAACCCTATGGGATGCCGGGGATCAAACCCAGGCCGGCCGTGTGCAGGGCAAACACCCTCCCCGCTGTGCTACCTCTCCGGTCCCTCTTTTTTGCTTCTGCCCATGCTGCGTTCTCAAACTCTTGCTTTGACCCCTCAAGGACCTCTTGCACTCCAAACTGCCCAGTATCCACTGGTGTAAATCCTTGCCTGGTGTGTGTGTGTGTGTGGGGAGGTGGGGTTGGGGGGCCCAGTACCAAAGTCATCGAGATGAATATTGGAGCCACGAGGGGACGATTTTTTAAAATCTCAATTGTAGACTCAGGCACGTTCGTCCTTCCACCCCTCACCTGACCCCACTTCCACCCACACCAGAGGCTTTGAGGGGTGCAGGGGGTGCCCCTTGGGGGCCATTCCAGCACCCAGAAGAGCCCTTCAATTCCCAGAGTACAGCCTTGTGGGGGTCCAGAGAGCATCACCAGGCCCGCAAGATCTTTCAGGGAGTCACACCCCCAAACGGGGATTTGGGGGAACGGCAATCACCCACAGGGGCAGAAACCTGCAGAAAAAGACTCGTCTCCCCTCCCCCAACACACACCCCTTCCTGCGGGGCTGCTGGGCTGGACAGTCGGAATCCGTGATGGTCACTTGTATTTTCCTTTTTATCTGAAGCTAATCGTCTGCACTGATACTAACAGGGAAGAGAAATTGGATTTTAAGAAATACTTCTTGCTAGGAGAAGACACAATTTCACAATGAAGCGGGTGGGGTGGGGTGGGGGTGGAGCCCCAGGAGCAAATCAAAGGTGATGGTCTTCGGGAGTGGGAGATGTGGGGACCCCTGATCCAGATAGCCCCTGACACTACAGGCGGGGAAACTGAGGCCTCCTGGGTACGGAGAGAGGAACTACCTGCACCTGGCTTATCTGGCCAGATTCCCGCTTGTAGCAAGTTGAGACTTGCTGATAAGTGCGAGTAATTGATTGATAATAAAACCAGTCACCCGTGGCCTAAGCCTGAGTTTACGACCCTGATGCTAATGGACCCCGGAGAGGCGAAGGGTGCTGGTAACCACTTTCCCTGCCACTCGGGGGCTAATAGCTTTATGGAGGTCATAAACTACTGAGTATCCCCATGATGAGAGGGACTTCCAGGCACGTGCCCCGCCCGCCTTGATTGACACGCAGGCCTGGCAGAAGGAACCAGCCTTCCCTGGGCGATAGGCAGGGGCCCCCCAGACCCCAGGCCCCAGCCCCGGGAATTTCTCATCCCATCCTGGCTTCAGGCGGAGTGCTTGTGACCTGCAAGCTTCTCCAGCAAAGGTGCTGTTTGGGTTCCGTGACCTTCAAAACCTCGTGGAAGGCTCTGGAAAGTTTGTCAGCATTTTGTCCATCTGGATCAGAAAGTGGCGAAATGGTGCTCACTTCGGCAGCACATATACTAAAATTGGAATGATACAGAGAGGATTAGCATGGCCCTTGCGCAAGGATGACACGCAAATTCGTCAAGTTCCATATTTTTCAATGCCTCTTTTGCAAACCACTACACCCAAAAGGAGAGAGAGAACAAAAGGGAATGCCCTGCCACAGAGGCTGGGTGGGATGGGGGGATGGGGGGTGGGAGGGATACTGGGACCTGTGGTGATGGAAAATGGGCACTGGTGAAGGGATGGGTACTTGATCATTGTATAACCGAAACCCAAGCACAAAAATTTGTAAGTCTACAACTGTACCTCATGGTGTTTCGCTAATAAAAAATTTTTTTTTAAAGTGGCAAAATGTCAACTAGAGTCAGATGGCCAAAGGCCTATAGTTACAGGTGGCCCGTGGGTCAGAGTCTCAGGAAACAACCAGACACGGTGGTGGATGGGAAAGCCGGGATGGCTCCGCCGCGCCAGATGGCAAGGCTGGGGCAGCTCAGGGCCCCTGCCTCTTAAGCCTGAGGCCGTGAGTTGGATCCCAGGGCTGCCCAACAGGGCACCAGTAGCGGTGCTGCTGCCCCCCCTCACCCCTGCGGTCACCACCTCATATGTAGTCTTGCTATCTCAGCTGTGTCCCAGTCCCACGACTCAACATGTGACATCCGACACTGTGTTCCCAGTAGAGTGTGTCAGCACTTGAGTGAGACCCGGTCATCCCAACAACAATGGCAAAGTGTGTGTGTGTGGGGGGGGGGAGGGGGTCCTGATGACACAGCCCAACAGTTCTCAAGGCTGAGTGTCCCAACAAAATGCTAAGTGGGGTCTACACTGCGGAAGTCCACTTAAACACAAAGCGTATACCTTCATGCCTCAGATTCCTGGAACTCAAGGATGACAAGCATCACGACATACGTGGAGGGGCTGGTGCGATAGCACAGCAGGTAGGGCGTTTGCCTTGCACGTGGCCGACCTGGGTTCGATTCCCAGCATCCCATATGGTCCCCCCCAGTGCCGCCGGGAATAATTCTTGAGTGCCATGAGCCAGGAGTAACCCCTGTGCATCACTGGGTGTGATGCAAAAACAAAACAAACAAAAAACTGTGTGGATGTATTTCCTTTTGGATTCTTTCTTTCTTTCTTTCTTTCTTTCTTTCTTTCTTTCTATAAAAACAGGGATTGCTTGGGGAATATGAAAGTCTAGTGTAGTTTTGTTCAGACACCCCCCAAGGGAGTCAGAAACCCCCCTTCCCCGTTCTAAACTCTTAGCCTTCCCCTCTCCTGCGATGTAGACCCCATCCTCTCCTTCCTCCCCTCCACCAACTGCAGAATCCTTCAGTTCTCCAGGGAGGAGCTTCCTCTCCAGGGAGCCAGGAGCCTCTGGACTAAGTGGTGGGTGACCCCCAGTGTTGGTGCCCCCCAGAGAGCAGGCCGGGGTGCTCCTTCCTGGGGAGGGTTGCAAGGTTTACAGCGGCAATAGTGAAACTTCCTGGAGAGTGGAGAGCATTTGCCAAGGTGAGCGAATGCCAACAGACTGAAAGGGAAGCTGCACCTCCCAGGAGAGAGGGTGGCCCCCAGCTGGCCTGCGCACTCAGCCGCAGGGGACACGGTCCCCTGGCCAGGGCCAGGCCCAGGTCACCAGCATCCCCGGCTCCCACTGCTGGCTCTGCCTTCCCGTTCCCGGGACTGCTCTGCCCCCAGCAGACATCTCTCCGGGCTCTCCCCAGCCCCTCACCCCCCCCCCGCCCCCCCCCCCCCCCCCCCCCCCGGCTAATTGGATCCATCCCTTTGCCAATAAGCGATCAGTGGTCCGCACTGGCTGCTGCCGGCCACTTGGTCCCGACTCCTCCCAGGGGCCCGTGCGCCCCCTACAGGAGGGAGGAGCAACTCGCCCGGCGGGGCGCCTGGTTCCCAGCCGCAGCTTAGGACTGAGGCAGGATGGATGAGTGGGAGGACGGACCCCATCACTGGGCCCTGCGTCCGGCTCGGGGAGCCCTTGCGAACAGGGACTTTCCTTAGCTGAAGAGCTAAATAGAGCTGGGGGAACACAGAGCCGTTGACAACCGGAGCGGCCAATTCAGGCTGGGCTTGTTTAGGGACTCAGGCACAGCATGAAGGGGGCCACCATCACCCCAGCACAGGTGCTCAGGGTCTCACCCTCCACCTCCATCACCTCCATCCCCACCTCCATCCCTTCCTCCTCCATCACCGCCACCTCCATCTCCATCACCTTTAATTTCCATTAACTTCTACCTTCACCCTCAATTTCCTATAGCTTCCACTTCCATCCCTTCATCCCTGATGAGGTCTACCACCCTGCAGCTAGACAATCAGAAATTGCTCAGAGAGTGCTCAAATCCCAATCAGGTAGTATTTTCTTTCTTTCTTTCTTTCTTTCTTTCTTTCTTTCTTTCTCTTTTTATTTCTCTCTCTTTCACTTCCTTCCTTTCTTTCTCTCTTTCCTTTCTTTCTTTCTCTTTTTCTTTCTTTCTCTTTCACTTTCTTCCTTCCTTTCTTTTCCTTCTTTCTTTCTTTCTTTCTTTCTTCCTTTCTCTTTCTCTCTTTCTTTCTCTTTTTCTTTCTCTCTCTTTCACTTTCTTCCTTCCTTTCTTTCTTTCTTTCTTCCTTCCTTTCTTTCTTTCTTTCTCTTTTTCTTTCTTTCTCTCTTTCACTTTCTTTCTTCCTTTCTTTTCCTTCTTTCTTTCTTTCTTTCTTCCTTCCTCTTTCTCTCTTTCTTTCTCTTTTTCTTTCTCTCTCTCTCTTTCTTCCTTCCTTTCTCTTCTTTCTTTCTTTCTTCCTTTCTCTTTCTCTCTTTCTTTCTCTTTTTCTTTCTCTCTCTTTCACTTTCTTCCTTCCTTCCTTTCTCTTCTTTCTTTCTTTCTTTCTTTCTTTCTCTTTTTCTTTCTTTCTCTCTTTCACTTTCTTTCTTCCTTTTTTTCCTTCTTTCTTTCTTTCTTTCTTTCTTTCTTTCTTTCTTCCTTTCTCTTTCTCTCTTTCTTTCTCTCTCTTTCACTTTCTTTCTTCCTTCCTTTCTTTCTCTTCTTTCTTTCTTTCTTTCTTTCTTTCTTTCTTTCTTTCTTCCTTTCTTTTTTCCGAGCCACATCCAGCACTTCTCAGGGCTTCTTCCTGGCTCTGTGCTCAGGGATCCACACAGGATACCGGGGATCAAACCTGGCCCCCCCTCCCGTGCAAGGCAAGCACCCAACCCACTGTGCTTTCTCTCCGGCCCCTCAAGTGACATTTTATTGTGCAGGCACCAATTTTCAATAAAGCTCTGTTCTTGGGTCCTGCCACCAGCCCCCCGAGATGCACAATCTACTTCTCTCTCCAACTGTCCCACTTCAAAGCAGATGGCACCTGGCCGCTAGGCACATTCCCCTCCCCGCTCCTTTCCTGGGGGATGCCCCATCTCCAACAAGGCAGCAGAAGGTGGGGCGCGCCCCCGTGGTGCCCCCAGCACCCCTGGGCTCAGCTCCTCTCTCTCCATGTCTCTTGTAGCCCCAGGGTCTGCCGGCTGCTGGTCACTCATCAGCCCTGCAGGGCACCCGGCCATCCCTCTCCCTGCCCATATGGAACGAGTTGCTCCATTTTGAGTCCTTATCAGAGATGGGAAGGTCCCCCCTGCCGCTCGCTCACTCGGGAGAGAGTTTCTGCATTGACAAGCTTTAACTCTTATGGTTCCAAAGCGCTGCTGGGCTCCAGGCCCCGGGGCCCAGACCACTGAATTCAGATGACAAAATAGACGGAGGCGAAGGGAGGGAGCACTGGGTGGGGAGGAAGACGGGGCGGGGGGTCACTCAAAGTGCAACTGATTCTCACCCCGCTGAGAGGCATTCCGTTACCCCCTCTGACACTGGAGAAGGATGTCTTGAAATTAGCTCAGTCTCCGCATGGATGACCTTGAACCTGCCACCTTGATAATCCCCTGCACGCCCTGTGTCCTAGCTCTGGGCGCGCTGACTCCTTCCACCAGCCCACTGGAAGAGATGCCATCCTTGTTCCCGTTTTGCAGACAGAGCTCAGAGAGGTTAAGCAGCTCGCCCAAAGCCGCACAGCCAGGCAGAGCTGCTAAAGGAGCACCCCCAGGAGGGTGTCCCTGTGGCCGTTAGCCGGTCCCTCTCTGAGCTCCCACCCAAGCCAACGTGAGGGCAGAGGCACACATCGCCTCCATTCACGCCTGTGTGGAGGTCCTTCTCCCTCCACGGCGCCCTCTGCATTAAGCGGCAAATCTCTGTCTTCAGGGCCAGAGCAGTAGCACAGCTGCCTTGCACAAAACCAAGTTGGGTTCGATCCCCATAGGGTCCTCTGAGCTCCTTGAGGAGTGATCCCTGAGCACAGATTCAGGAGTAAGCCCTGAGCACCACTGGGTGTGGCATAGAAAGAGAGAGATAGAGAAAGTCAGCTCCTGACTCACATTCACTTTCATCCTTTTGCCAGGACTCACCCCATCACCACCAAGACATCTGGGAAACGTTCTTTTTTTTTTTTTTGAACCCTTCTCTCTTCACTGGAGCGCTAAATAAACACGCTTTATAACATCGCTTTTGACAAACAGGTCGTCAAACTTGTTTGTCCAAAGCAAACTTGGATTCCTGGGCATGGCAGGAGTGAACTGAGTCCCATGTCCTCTGGAAACATTCTTTTTCTATGTCAGGAAGCCACGCACCCAACTCCGGACTATATCACACTTGTGAAAGGGAGAGATCAAATCACGAAGTCTCTGCTGCTAGGGACCGGAGAGATAATACAGAGGCCAAGGTGGCTTTACACTCGGTCAGCCCCAGTCTGATCCCCAACTCTGCAGCTGGGCCCCTGAGCACCACCTGGAGTGATGCCTGAGCACAGAGTCGGGAATCAACCCTGAGCACTGCCAGGTGTGACCTTTCTTTTTTTGGGGGGGTCACACCCAGCGATGATCAGGGGTTACTCCTGGCTCTCCACGCAGGAATGACTCCTGGCAGTGCTCAGGGGACCCTATGGGATGCTGGGAATCGAACCCGGGTTGGCCGCGTGCAAGGCAAATGCCCTACCCGCTGTGCTATCGCTCCAACCCCAGGTGTGACCTTTCAAACCCTCCCCTTCTCACCCAAGTTGGGGTCACTTATAGACAATCGTTCTGAGAGCAACAGCTGACTTTCAGGCACGACCCTCTTAATCCTCACCGCCCCCTCTGCCCCTGCCGAGGACAGAGACCACCCTCAGCCCAGAAGAGGAAATGCAGGGTCACAGAGCACCAGCTGGAAAATCCAGACTCTGGGCTCACTGGTCAGGCCAGCAAGGTCCCGCTGTTGGCCACCTGCAGACGTGAAGCCGCGTCCTCGGGGTAGCCCCGGGGAGTCCTGCATCTCGGGACTCTGCTTCTCACCCATGGGGGCCTTGTCTGACCAGATCTCTGCTCTGTCTCGAGGGTCTCAAGCCCCTTCCAGGCTCCATCCGCGCTTGTGAACTGTTTGAGGAAAATGGCCCATGCGATAAAATTACCTGACCCTCTGTTCTTGTTTACTGCCTGAAAATCCCATTCCTTGAGTTTGCCCCAGGAGGTGCACACAAGTCCTGCCCACCCTGGAGAGTGTCTCTGGGCTTGGGTCCAAGCCCGACACCCAGGAAGCACTCCCCAGACACCCGTTGGATGGAAGGTAGCTCATCCCTGGACTGAGAGCAGACGTGGAAAAGAGCCTCTTTATTTTTTCAATTTTTGAGGTAGTTCACAGTCATTGATTACATTTAATATTCAAATCTCCACCACCATGACACCATCTCACCACATTTCAGATGTTTCCATCCCGAATCCCAATGCCTGCTGCAAAGAGAAACTTAAATAATAAATTTTGTATTGTTTTTATAAAAACCGCGGAAAATGCTACAAAAAAGTATCCTTAGGAGGGGCTGGAGCGATAGCACAGCGGGGAGGGCATTTGCCTTGCACACGGCTGACCCGGGTTCGATTCCCAGCATCCCATATGGTCCTCCAAGGACCGCCAGAAGTAATTCTTGAGTGCATGAGCCAGGGTGCGACCCAAAAAGCAAGAAAAAAAAAGTATCCTCAGAGGAAAGAGTGTAAAGTTTGTTCTGTTTCAACAGGGACCATTAAGACCTTTATAAGAGATCACTAGCATGTTGCTTTTATATATATATATAATATATATAAAAGCTTGTGTACTTTTATATATGTCTGTATATAGATAGATAGATAGATAGATAGATACTTCCCCCTAAGTTTGATTGCCTACTATTTTGAACCCCATCAAATGTGGTGCAGTACTCTTGGAGAATGGGTAGGGTGTGCCCCATGAAGTGTTTCGAAGCTGCTAATGCAGAATAGGAAGAACCTCTTTAAAATACCATCCAGGACCCCTCCCTTTCCTCAAGTTGGAAACAAAATTAAAAAAAAAAAACGAGAGCACGGTTGCCAGCCAAGGTCCAGAGGAGGGGGTCTCCGCTACTGAACTCCTGGATTCTTGTCAGAGCTGAAGGAACACTACCAGCTGGAAGTGGGGGGGGGCAGAGGTTTCTGGGGGTCGAGTGGGTTTTAGAACTCAACATAAATCTGCTGTGATGGGTTGGCTGCTAACAAAACCGAATCACAAGAAGGAAAACTCTTCTGGAATCCGAAGTGGCTTGAGAGCCCGAAGTGACCCTGCCGGCAGAGCAGAGGCCTCCGTGCAATAAATCACTTTCAAAGGCACTTTCGGGCATGTTCTGGGCTTAGCCAGTACCTGATTGGTCTCGCCCTGCAGGCTCTGTTTGGGAAGTCTTGGGATTAGGGATTTTGACCACCTCGGACTATGTAATAGGGCCTTCCCTTTGCCTCTGAAAGATTCCTAGCTCACTGCCTCCCCCACACACACTCTCTCTCTCCCCAGCCCCCCCCACCACCTCCACACACAGAGGCAGTAACTAAGCAAACAGTCCAGGCCACCAAAACCTTGGGGACTAAACACTGCCCAGTGTCGACAAGTCACATCACAGAGCCAAGCCTCTCCGCACTTGGCAAAAGAAAAGTCTTAACGTGAAGGCACGGCTTTGCCACGAAATGATGCTTGTTCAAAATACTGGCCATCGGGAGGGTGGGAGATGTCATCAGCCCTCAGTCCTCCGCCCCTGCCTGCCCCCACATTATTCTAGACGCAAGAAAGAATTGTTTGCAGTTTGCAATAAAACATTCCAGACGCCCCACGCCCCTGGCCTGCCAGTTTGTCTCTCTGGTTTTTTTTTTTTTTAATCCAAAGAGATGGAACATCAGAGATTCGCTGGAGAAATCTTTGCCCACCTTCTCCCCAAGGTGCCTTTTTGGATTGTTTAACCCAGCAAAACTCTATCTTGCCTGGGATTCTGCCATTCCCTTCCGGCCGAGAAGGCTCCATCAGCCAGTGGGAGCTTGCTAGCAATTCAGAGCTTCCCAGAAAGATGCAGAGCTCCCAGCCAGCAGTGACAGAATCCAGAACCATCCATCACACCCCCATGGCTGGCTGGCTGGATGAATAAGCCTGGTTCGCCTGAAACAACTGGTAGACTGGTCTGGCCCCGGCGTTCCCTTGCTTATGAATTCCTGTGGTGGCTTCCTTCACCTCGTCCTTCAAGTCCCCCCCTCCCCAGCCCTATCCCTGCTCCTGCTCTCCCCGGGATGAAGGATTTGCTCCCACTTTGGGCTTCCCAGAGTAAATCCTCCCCATTTCCTGAACTCAGCCATGTGCATGGGCTCTCTGTGGCTCTGCTGATTTCATCTTGAGCTCTTATATAAATCTTTCCTAGTTGAACATCCAATAGCCAGTCCTTCTTTTGTCTTCTAGAATTCTCTAGTGACTAAGTGGGCAACAGGTACAGCAGAATAGCGACGTCCAATTCCCCTCCCGTCTGCCATAGGGCAGGCAGGGAGTGGATCTTATCTATAGCATCTCTCTCTCTCTCTCTCTCTCTCTCTCACACACACACACACACACACACACCATCTCCGATGCACCAGGAGTGAAAGCTGGAGTTTGGGCACCACAGGAACTTGGTCCTCTTCCCACTGTTCCTCCAACAGGTCAATCCAAGGCCTGAGCACTCTTGGGTGCTCTGAGATGTTCTACCCCAGACATTCCACTCACTAAACTCACTAACCCACCGCAGGTCCTGTGCCAAGACTTCCTCAAGAGGCTGCTCGGTTCCTCTCTCCATTTCTGTTTTCTGATCCGGCCCTTCTTTTACCCTCGGAGATCTCTCGGATGAACTTGCTCCCTTCCTGGGGCCAGTGCTCGCCGGGGATGGACCTTCAAGGGAAGCCCAGATGCTGCCTCCCTCGGGAACTGCTTCCCGACCTTTCTCCAGCCTCGGTTCCTTCCTGCTCGGTTCCCCTTGGAATACAGATGGATGCTGCGCGCTGGAAACTCCGCTCTGGAGGGTGGTGAACATCCAAATCCACCCGATCCTCCCAACACACCTGCAAGCGAGCCCTGGGGGTGAAATTCCCTGTGCGTGATGAAATTAAGTCAGGGAGGTGTCCTGTGCCCCCCACAACTGCACTGTTCCCCTAACACAGGAGTCCAGCCCCCAGGTATTGGCTGGGGGGGAGGGAGGGAAAAGGGAGGAGGGGCCTGAAAATCAAGGCAAGTCCCTGATTTCTCTTTCCTAAGAGATGAAGCTCCTGGACCATTTGAAGTGTGCAGGAGAGGAAGCCAGCACTGCTTCTTCTGCAGAGCTAAAGCCTCAAGGAAGCCTCCGGCGTCGCCCTGGCCGCTTCCTGCGGTCTCTCTGGGACATCCTGGTGCATGGTTGCTCTGGCGAGTTTGCAAATAATCCGAGTCCTCGTAATGAAGGGTCCGTTAGCCTGAGTAACGGTGCTGGCTAAGTCCTCCCTCCTCTGCTGAGTCCTGTTCCCTCTAGGCTGGAGGACAAAGCCACCCAAGTGATTTGTGCGACCGTGTTTCACGGGATCCCCCTGTCGCAAAGCGCGTCGGAAGATCTGAAAGGACAGACAGGGCTTGGCACATTAGCAAGCGCAGGAGGCTGCCCATCCCCTGGCTCGGGAAGACCCGGGAGAGGCGGGAGGGACCAGCAGGGCAGTGGGGAAAAACTGGGAGCAATTGCCACGGCATCCAGAGCGCGGCCTCCAATCAGAGAGCAAGCCGAGTGACTGCCCTCCCCCAGGTCCAATCAGAAAGCGGAGCATAGTGTAAGCGCCTGCTCATTGGCCCGACCCATCAGCCCATCCTCCAATCCACCAACCCCATGGGCGGGTCTTTTGCAGGGCCCTGGGAATGAGCATTTGCTATAGAGTCATCCACCTGCCACACAGAGGAAGTGGATCTGAGAAGCCCAGCAGAGCCCAACGTGGTAGCAACGGGGCAAGCTGGGCTGCCCAGGACAAGCCTGCCTGACGCTGGGAAGTCCCTTGTGGTCACTTGGTAGTCCTCAGCTGGGCCAGTGCCAGCCCACCGCTCCCTGCCTGTGCCACCCCCATCAAGTGTCCCCGCCTGATGGCAATCGAAGACCCACCTCTGGCCGGGTCCCAGATGTCTCTGAGCCCAGGTGGTGCCAGCAGAGACCCAGCCCTGTGCCCGCCCGACGTCCAGCGCTTGATGAGTTCTCATTGACCGTGGCTCCATGCAGGGCCTGGGGCGCTGCCCACCCTGCCTCCCTGCATGGGACACGTGCCCTGAAAACCGTGCCTGGACCCACAGTGAAGCCGTGGGGCCAAAACTCACTTTGTGGAAAGATTTTATTTCCATCTGAGTCCACTTCAAGGAACAGTGAGGGATTGGCTTTGCATCATACACACATACACACGCACACACACGCACACACACACATGCGCTCGCGCGCGCACACACAGACCTTTCCAAAGCAGATTTATGGAATAGCTTTGGGGGAGTCTCCAAATTGGCTGGCACGGCTCACCATATCCGCTAAATGAAACCATTCAGCAAGCCAGGCTGGGGGCGGGCTGTTGGAGCAGGATTCCAGGTGGGGTGCAGTGCACCCGGGGACCCCCTATTCCTGTGAGGCGGGTGAGCTCAG
Source organism: Sorex fumeus (assembly GCF_029834395.1). Classification (NCBI taxonomy): domain Eukaryota; kingdom Metazoa; phylum Chordata; class Mammalia; order Eulipotyphla; family Soricidae; genus Sorex; species Sorex fumeus. The sequence goes on from NW_026606246.1 coordinate 353,168, forward strand.
TCCGTGGCAGGAGCTTGTTCAAAATCAGAAGGTACAAGACAGAGCAGGACATGGAGGCAGGAGGGTCTCCCCAGTATTGGTCTTTGAACCGGCAGCTCCCAAGCCTCGTGGCTCTCTCTAGATCCCAGAGCCCCTTAAAGTGCCCGTTCCAACCCAGGGGTCTGCGCTGAGGCCTGAGACTTGGAATTTCTCACAGGCTCCCAGGGGCTGTGGGACCATAAATCCCACTTTGAATGGCAAGCATTGAGGCCGTGTCAGACAAAGCAGGGTGCAGAGAATACTTTAAGGGTTAGGATGACAGTAGCAGATCTTCTACTTACATTATAATTTTGCAGCGCTCTGTTTTTGCATATAGTGATAGTACTTATATTCACCTGTAGCGCAAGAATGATGGATATAAATATATACGTTGTCTCCTGAATATGCAGCGTTGTATAGAAATGCACCCCATAGCACTGGGAACAACGGTGGTGGAGAATGTGCACTGGTGGAGAGATGGGTGCTCGAGCATTGTGTGACTGAAACGTAACCATGCAAGTTTGTAACTGTATCTCACGGTGATCCAATAGAACTTCTTTAAAAATAAAACTTTTTAAAAAAATCAAAAGAAGAAACATACCCTACAGGTGTATATATAATGAAATAGTGTGTGCCTGATTGAGCCTCGGGCTTTTTAGACCGGTAATAGGCATCATGCTGGAGTGATAGCATAGCAGGTAGGGCGTTTGCCTTGCACGCGGCCAACCTGGCCAACCCCAGTTCGATTCCTCCGCCCCTCCGGGAGAGCCTGGCAAGCTACCGAGAGTATCACGCCCGCATGGCAAAGCCTGGCAAGTTCCCCGTGACGTATTGGATATGCCAAACACAGTAACAACGAGTTTCACAATGGAGACGTTACTGGGCCCGCTCAAGCAAATCAATGAACAACGGGAGGACAGTCCTACAATGCAATAAGCATCATATTACGTTTGTTTGGGGGCCTTTCCTGGTGGCATGAGGTAATACTCTCGGCTCAGTACCCAGGGATTGCTCCCCGATGTGTTCAGGGGACCCTGCTCTGCTGGGGATCAAACCCAGGCCTCCTCCAAGCAGAGCCTGTGCCAGCCCTTTGGGTGATCTCTCCAGCTCTTTGTATGATCTTCACAGGGGCCGCTGCCAGTGGTGCTGGGGGCATGCAGTGCCAGGGATCAAACTCAGGGCCTGGCACCTGCGAGCTGAGCTAGGAGCTATGCCACCTGGGCTATTTTCCTGGCCCTCTGCGCACATCCTAAAGCCCCCTCGAGGTTTCTGACCACATGGGCACTGCTCTGGGTCCCTCAAGGCTTTGATGGGCTGCTGGCTACACCCCAGAGCTCTGCCTGCTCTCAGAGGCTGGGGGCTGGTCCCTCAGGCTCAGGGGACACTCAGCTTCTTTTTTTTTGTGACTCTATCCTATTATCATTATTATTATTGGGCTGGAGAGATAGCACAGCGGGTAGGGCGTTTACCTTGCTCTAAACTGACCCGGATTCGATTCCTCCATCCCTCTTGGAGAGCCTGGCAAGCTACCAAGAATATCCCACCCACACGGAAGAGCCTGGCAAGCTACCTGTGGCGTATTCGATATGCCAAAAACAGTAACAACAAGTCTCACAATGGAGGCATTACTAGTGCCTGCTCGAGCAAATTGATGAACAATGGGAAGACAGTGCTATAGTGCTATTAGTATTATTTATTTATTGAATCACTGTGAGATACCGTTGTAAAACTTTCATGATTGAGTGTCAGTTATACTGTGTTCCAACACCCATCCCTTTACCAGTGTCCATTTCCCAACCATCAATATCCCCCATATCCCTCCTGCCACCCCCCACCAGCCTGCCTCTATGACTTCTCTCTCTCTCTCTCTCTCTCTCTCTCTCTCTCTCTCTCTCTCTCTCTCTCTCTCCCTCCCCCCCTTTCTTTCAGGCCTTACGGTTTGCAATGCAGATACTGAGAGGCCATCCTGTTTGGTGCTTTGCCCACCTCCAGCACACGTGGCTGCTAGGCCTTCACGGGGGTGCACAGCCGACTGAGTCTCAGGCCTCCCGTGGCCTTCTCGCTAGCACTTCCTGTCCCGGCCACTCTGCCTCCAACTCTCCGCTCCCTGGGGGAGCTTTCATGGATTCAGCTCCCAAAACAAAACAAGCACCACTAAAATGAGCCAAGCTCTGACCCTCATCTCAAGGTCTACTTCCGGGGCATGAACTGAGAGCGCAGGAAGTAAGGGCAGACAACGTGTCCATGGCCAAACGCCCAACTTGCATGCTCATAGCCAGAGTTTGTATTTAATTTTTGTTTCCAGAACCATGACTTACAAAGTTAGTTGAGTTTCAGACCTATAATGTTCTAGCACCCATCCCACCCCCAGTGCCCACTGCCCTCCACCCCCAGTGCCCACTGCCCTCCACCAGTGGCCCCAGATTCCCTCTTGCCCCCGCCCCAGCCTGCCACCCTGACAGGCACATGTTCAAGTTTGCTGGTTGCAGTTTTTTTTCAGTGTTGTTGAGTGAGTCCGTGTGCAGTTTGCTGCCAGCTGGTTGGAACTGGAAGATCACTGTGTTGAGAGTGGAGTAAGCCGGAAGAAGGACAAACACAGGATGATCTCACTTATCTGCGGGATACAGAATGACTGGACGAGGAAATGTAGTACAAAGGGGAGGCTTAGATCACCCTCGACCCTAGAATATAGGGAGAAGGACAGAGAAGGAAAGACATCAAGGGGGAAGGAGGAAGACAAGAAAGGGGCATACCCAGGGAACAGGGCGCGGGGGTCTCTGGTGTGTGTGGGGGTGGGATAGCTAAAAGCTTGATCCCTGGCTCTTCCACATGCTGAGCCCAAGTCGACAGCACTGCGGAGGGTCTGAGTGTACCCCCACGCATCACCCCAACAACAGCAAAGGGAAGGGGTGACAGTCAACTGCCTCCCCAAAACCAAACCAAACAGTGTGCCTTTGCCTCCTGTGGGTCTGCTTCCCTACTTTTCATTCATTCGTTCCCATCGGATCTTATTTTTCCAGGGTGGGATCCCAGGGTGGTGCCCGGGAGGTTTCGAAGTGTGTGTGTGTGGGAGGGGGGGTGGCGGGGGGGGGGCAAAGCCTCTTTCAATGGGCGCCTGGTTCCCCTGGCCAAGCTCTTCTGCGGAGGTGCAGGGGATGTGGAAGCCTGGCCCGGGGGGGGGGTTCCCCAGGCTCCCCTCGACACCCCCTGCCCCGCCCCTGCGTGCTGAACCCGCACTCCCTTCTGCGTCTGGCATAGCTGCGTTGGGGAACCTCATTCTTCATCACAGTAAAAAATGAGACTAAAGCCAAGCCCAGGCGAGGACCCGGTCGGAAATTCCTCCCGCGCTGCCGAGGGCCGAGGGCCGATGCTTGTTTAACTTGCTTATCTGCTGGCCCCCGGCTCACCTCTTCCACGGTTCCCTGACGCCCGCCTTCCACCCGCACCACCCACTTCAAAGGCTCCTCCACCCTTGGAAATGATTGGGGGGTTGGGGGGTGGGTTGGGGAGGGAGGTGCCCGGAGAAAGCGCGATTCCAGCTTGGAGGGTGGGGGGCTCTTGTCCCAGATGAGGGCTGGATCGCTCCAGCTAGCAAAATGATTGGCGCATGGGCACATGCCCAGTACCCACCAGAGCTCCCCCAAAGGCTAGCTCGCCCCTGCCCCTGTAAGGCTGCACCGTCCACCGTCAACTCCTCTGGCCTGGCTATTTGATAGTGGCCAGGAATTGGGCGTGGGAAGCAACCCAGCAAGCTTGCACTGCCATCCAGCATGCATCAGAGGAGGACTCCCCCACTCCGGCCTCTATGTGCTCATCTGAGAAATGGGAGGCAAACTCTGTTCTTGCTTGTTCCGGAGCCGAGGAAAAACAAAACCCAGGGCCAAGGAGAGGCCAGCAGGCAGCAGCACCCCCGAATACCCCCGCCTGCCTGTCAATCCTCTCCTATCCTTGCAAACTCACCTTCCTGCCCCCCCCCTTCCATCCCCACTGGAATGTTCTCCTTAGGGTTTTGCCCCCAGAGTCCTCTGCCTCCCTGGACTGGTCCCAGAGGCCCCGCTGTGTAGCAGGACGCATTTTCTTGATGGAAAAGGCAGCCCCAGCCAACAGAGATCAGGGGGAGCACTTTCCTCTGCCCCACCCGAACAATAGCCCCTCTATCAGCTGCGTCGTAAATATCTTTCGGCTTGGCTTGCTAGGAAGTTGTCTGGGGCCAGGGGCTTTCTTCCCGGTGATTTACGGAACAGGGGGGCTTCTACAGTGCTGGGGGGGCTGGTGAAAAGTGGGAAGGTGTGAGGGAAGCAAGGGACCTTGATGGGTGCAGGGAGGGAGACGCGCCAATAACACAGGAGGAGGGACTAGGGTGAGTGACAGCGCGCCCGACCAATGCGCAGCGCTGGGCTCACAGGTGTGGCAGCCTGAGCAGGAATGACCAAGATCGAGTTCCAGCTGGGGGACAAACTTCAGGGAGGAGGTAAAAAAATGTGCCCGGGCTGCCAAGGACAGCAGGGAGATGGGCATTAGCTGGGGTTATGAGGCATCATGAAAGATGGCTCGTCCCTAAGACCCTAAGAATTTGTTTTTCTTTCTTTTCTCTCCTGCCTTCCCCCATGACTTTCCCTGTCTTGCCACTTTCTTAGGTTTTTTTTTGGGGGGGGGATTTTGGTTTGGGGTCACACCCCGCAGTGCTCAGGGCTCACCTCTGTCTCTGTGCTCGGGGATCACTCCTGGCGATGCCCGGAATGTCAGGAATCGAACCCGGGTCAGTCACGTGCAAGGCAAACAGCCTCCTCGCTGTGATCTGCTCTGACCCCTGCTTCTTGTCTTGGCTGGCTCGGCGGCTATCGTCCTTGCCATACTCACAGTGCTGGCCCCGAGAGATGTGGCAGTGCAGGGGCGCCCCCAGCCCCCAACCCTCCCTGGCAGCTGTTCTTCCGCTGAGCCGCGTTCCTGAGCTGTTTTTCCCTCCCTCTCTCTGAGCCTAAGGGTGCTACCTGGGACAATTCCTTGAATCACTTGATCACTTGACTTCCCGTTAATCGTCGATTTGCTCGAGCGGGCACCAATAATGTCTCCATTTGTCCCTGTCACGTGCTAGTGTAGCCCAATGGCGTCTGTTCGCTCTAGGAACATGAAGAGCCTCAAACAGATCATTCATGATCTTGATGAACAAGTCTGACCATCTGGTAGGTGGGCGGCCACACAGTCTTTTGACATCCTGTGGAATCCAGTCGGTAACAGCTCTAGTCCAGCGGTCATCTTTTTTTTTTTTTGGCTTTTTGGGTCACACCTGGCGACGCACAAGGGTTACTCCTGGCTCTGCACTCAGGAATCACCCCTGGCAGGGCTCAGGGGACCATATGGGATGCTGGGAATCGAACCCGGGTCAGTCGCGTGCAAGGCAAACGCCCTACCCACTGTGCTATTGCTCCAGTCCCAGCGGTCGTCTTTAAATCTAATTACGTGACCAGCCCATCTGATTTTTGACACCTTGGCAAACGAGACAGCGTCCCTGATTCTTGATCGTCAACGGATGTTGGAACTCCAGATTCTTTCTCTCATTTGAGTGAAACGTGATATTCCAAGCATAGCTCTTTCAATTCCTCTTTGGGAGACCCGAATGGCGTTCTCATCCTGTTTATGTAGGGTCCAGATCTCTGAGGCATATGTTAATGCAGGAAGAACAGTGGAATCAAAGAGATGTGTCTGGAGCCGGAGGTTCTTCGTCCTCTTAGCTATTTCTTTGACGTTCTTGAAGGCATTCCAAGCCGCTCTCTTCCTCCTGCGCAGCTCGGGTGCCAGGTCATTTGTCATGTTAACTTCTCAACCTAGGTACACATAGCTGTTGCATTCGGAGATGGTCGTTCCGTTGAGAGCGAATGAGGCATCAGGAACGAGGCTGTTTCTCATAAACATTGTCTTCGTAAGCTTCAGCTGTAGTCCTACCTTTCCACACTCACGGTCGAAGTCAGCCAGCATTTGTGCCGCTTGGCTGATGTTTGGTGTTATTAAAACAATGTCATCAGCAAAGCAGAGGTGGTGTAGTTGCCGACCATCTATCTTCACTCCCATTCCTTCCCATTCCAGTCGTCGCATGATGTTCTCGAGGGTGGCACCGAAGAGTTTTGGTGAAATGGTATCATCCTGCCGAACCCCTGTCCTGACATCAATGATTACTTCTTTGTAGAATGGAGAGATCCTGGTAGTGAATCCGCAATACAGCTCACGGAGGATCTTGATGTATTGGGCTTGAATGCTCTGATTGGCTAGGGCTTCAATGACCGCTTCCATCTTAACAGAATCAAAGGCCTTCTTTAAATCAATGAACATTAGATAGAGTGGCATCTTGAACTCCCGAGAAACCTCAATGAGCTTGGTTATCGTGTGGATATGGTCGATGGTGCTGAATCCTTTGCGGAACCTGGCTTGCTTGCATGGTTGTCCTTCATCTAGTGTTCTGCCAATCCTATTTAGGATGACTTGAGTGAACAACTTGTAGATGACAGACTATAGGCAGATCGGGCAATAGTTGCCAATGTCATGGATGTCTCCCTTCTTGAACAGTAGTACAGTCCTGCTGGTTTTCCATTGGGATGGAAACTTGCATTCAGACAGGTAGCGTGTGAAGAGCTGAGCCAGTGTATTGATGAGTACTGACAGCAGGTTCTTCAGGTGTTCGGGTCTGACCTTGTCGGGGCTGGGTGCTGTTCGTTTCTTTACCGACGAAATGGCGTGTCGGATTTCAGAAGGAAGAACATTGGGAACATATCCATCCTGTGGAATTTGGTATGTCGGCAAGTGGACATAGCTATCGAAGAGATTTGAGTAGAAGTCATGGATAATCTTCTCCATTGCCATTCTGGAGGATGTGCTAGATCCATCAGGACGTCAGAGGGCAGTCATCTTGGACTTGGACTTGTAGTTGGCGAAGGACAGGCGGGCATTACGAATACTTTTCCCGGCTTCTGCCGCATCTACCAGCACTTCTGTTCTTCTCTCTTTGAGGTCTTCCTTGATCGCATCTCTGCACTGCTTTGTGATCTTGGATGTTCGCTTGCGGCTGCCTGAGGCATGCGCCAAACCACGTTGGCGAATAAGCTCAAGAGTTTTCGAAGACAGGCATTTTTTTGTGGCTATCTCTCTCTTGGCGTTCCTCGCACAATCATGGAGATGCTGAACCAGTCGATCGTATTCCTCATCAATGTTGTCAACAATGGCATCTTTCCATGTTGCTGCAATAGTGCCAAAGAGCTCCCAGTTGGTGGTCGTTCTGGGAGTTCTCTTTTTAAACTTTGCAGCCCTTTCTCCCTGCTGTGTGAAGTAGAATTTTGCACGAAGGAGACGGTGGTCCGATCCTGTTAGAAATTTTGGGACAACAGTAACATCAGTCAGGCAAAACCGTCGATTGAATATGATGTGGTCTATTTTGTTGTGGAATCGTCCACCGGGAGACTCCCATGTCCAACGTTTAGATTCTGCCTTCTGGAACTGTGAGTTACCATGGATGGTCTTGGTTGACATGATGAACTCAGTCTCTCACCCTGTTCGTTCCATTCTAGGCCATGGGTCCCGATGTGAAGTTCTTCAGCTGATCTTCTCGGTCCTATCTTGGCATTAAAATCACCCACAATGATCTTGTAGAAAGTGTGGTCTTCTTTATAGAACTTCTCCAGCTCCATGTAGAACTTCTCAATTTCTCCTTCATCATAATTAGATGTTGGTGTGTAGACAACGAAGATAGAAACTGCTGGCAGTGAGCCACATCTATTCAAATGTAAACGTCCGATTCGGGTTGTTAGGCATTCAAATGAATCAATGCTCATGGCCAAGTTTGTGTTGACAAGGACACCAACGCCTCCGACACCTCTTTTATCGCATGTTTCGAGGATCAATTCTTCTCCAGTGTCGAAAACGGCATGATGAGATTGGTGCCTTCTTGTCTCGGTCAGACCAGTGATGTCGTACTTGATCTTTCGCGCTTGTACCATCAGGTCCTCGATGGATGCATCTGATGCTAGCGTACATGCACTGGATGTACAGACGATCATTTTCATCTTCCTTCGTTGTGGCAGCCTAGTTCGGCCTTGAGATTTTACTGGCCTCTCCTTTCTCATCCTTCTCAATGCTGCCATGTTGGTGAAGCCTTCAGGGTCAGGTGAATGAGACCCATTGTAATTACTGGTTTTGGCATATCAAATACACAATGGATAGCTCTGCCATGCGGGCGGAATACTTTCGGTAGCTTGCGGAATACTCTTGGTAGCTTGCCAGAATATATAAATGAATGTGACAGTGATTATCATGAGGAAAGAACAATTCTACCTATGTCAAGAACTTTTCGTGGTAAACACCTCTCTTTTCTAGTTAGATTCCCAAACCAGGGCAGACAGGTTGATGACTTGGATGTATGGTCTCATACCAATGATACAATTGGTTCAGTACGAAGATGTATTCCTTGAATCATTTTGTGATATCCATGACACAGTCATTTCGCTGTGTCCTCAAGCTGACACCAAAAGGATACAAGTGACAAATCCAGAAAATGGGAGGGGACATCTGGGGGACACTCTAGGAGAAGGAGAAGGCGAGGCAGGCTTTGAACCTTGGTCAACAGAACCAGAAGACTTAGTTCCCTCCCCCACCCCTGCTCCTGTACCCCCTGCCTGTTTCCATAGCAACAGAGGACCCAATGAGTAAAGCCCGGGGAGGGTGCCCCACACTCCCCCAGACCTGATGGGCTATTCTCTCTCTGCCCATTATTTGTAGTATAAGATCAGAGAATCCTAGAGACCATAGCATCCTTGGCCCAAATGGGCAATGGGCAGCGATTGGGACTCATGGTGTGTCATCAGCCACGCCCAAGAGCTAATTAACACAGCATCAGCCCCCTGGTGGGACCCCAGGCCCTCTGGGATGGGGCCAGACTCACCCCTGCACAGGGTAGCCCCTTGGCTCAAAGCTGCCTTTGTCCCCCAGTGCCCTGGAAATGCCAAAGGGGATGGGAGTCACCCTGAGACCCAGCCTAGACGCGCGGGCACTGTGGGAAGGTGCCCAGAGTGAGCTGGGATGCTCAGTGCCCCGGCGAGTGGCACATGGTGCCTGCAGCAATGGTCTGGAGCCCTGTGGGAGGAGGCTCAAATGCCCCCCAGTGCCCAGGGGCTCACCAGGGTCCCAACTGGACTGTGGTGCTCTGAGGGGTTTTCCCTTGGGCGCCCAGCTGGAGGCACTGAACTCCTCCTGCACCCCTCCAAGGAACACCCAGCAAGGCTCTAGCCTCAGCTCACTACCCCCTTGTCCCTCCTCCGAGAAACCCTCCTGGACTGCCTGCTCTGAGTATCTTCATCCCGGGGTGCTCAATCACATCCACCAAAGATCACCCCAATCATCACATCCCCCAAATTAGTCTTGCCTTTCCACTCTGAGAAATTACCTTGTCTAGTGGCTTGCCGGCAAATCGCCAGGTTACCCCCGCCCCCCACCAGAATATAAGCCCCCGGAAGGCAGGCTCCTTCAGGCCCCCTCCTGGTCCCGAGATCTGGAATTCTTGGGGGTCTCTGCTGGGCAATCCAAGGAGGGGTCTTGTTTCCCCAGAGCCCACCCAGGACTGCATGCCTCGTGGGCGAGAGCCAGGCTGGTAAGTGGAATGTCAGGGCTTCGTCCTGGCTCACGCGGGTTTGGTTGGGGAGAAAGAAACTTATGGCCACCCCCTGTACCACAAGTCGTGTGATGATGCACTTAGTTCCTGGCACATGGTGCCGTGCTTCCTGCCGTGGCCGGTGGCCGGTCAGTCCCCTGGGCATCTCTGTGGACAGAAGAAACCATTTACTGCAGGGTTCGGCATGTCTGTGCTTCTGCCCCCATTGGGTGCTGAGAAGACACCTCCAGGGACTGTTGCCCGATGGAACTTTCCAGAGAAATTTTCTGCAGACTTTGGAGAGTGAAGTAGATCTCTTCCTGCTTAGCGCCCCCTGACTGGAATTTGTCCAGGACACGTCTGCAGGGACTGTAGAGCTTCTTGCTTTGGATTCGGCTTGATCCCGGGTCTGTAACCACTGGCTACAATGTATTGCATCTGCCACAACGTGGTGTGTGTGTGCAGCAATCTCCCCATTATCCCTTACGATTAACAAGTCTCCAGCAAATCAGGATGAGGCCACTCGCTCAGGCTTTGGGGCTGGGGGGCAAACAGCGGTGCCTCAAAGCCAACCCTTGTCTGACTGTCTCTAAAGAACCTCGCTCCGGAGTGCCCAAGAACAGGTGACTGTTTAAAGAAACTTTGGGGCTGGAGCGATAGCACAGCGGTAGGGCATTTGCCTTGCACGCAGCCAACATGGCCGACCCGAGTTCGATTCCTCCGCCCCTCTTGGAGAGCCCGGCAAGCTACCGAGAGTATTCGATATGCCAGACACAGTAACAACAAAGTCTCCAATGGAGACGTTACTGGGCCCGCTCGAGCAAATCGATGATCAACGGGAGAGCCTTTACTTTACTTTACTTTACTTTACTTTACTTTATACAATAGAAGGTACATCTATACAATGGAATACTATGCAGCTGTTAGAAAAGATGAAGTCATGAGATTTACATAGGAGTGGTTGTACATGGAAAGTATCATGCTAAGTGAAATGAGCCAGAAAGACAGGGACAGACATAGAAAGACTGCACTCATCTGGGGAATATAAAGTAACAGAATGGGAATCGAACACCCAAGAATAATTGAGATAAGTACCAGGAGGCCTGCTCCAGGGTTTGGAAGCCGGCCTCACATGCTGGGGGAAAAGGCAACTCAGATAGAGAAGGGAATACCAAGTAAAGGATGTTTGGAGGACTCGCTCAGGATGCGAGATGTGTGCTGAAAGTAGACTATAGACCAAACATGATGGTCACTCAAAACCTCTATTGCAAACTACAACACCCTGAAGGGAAGAGTGAACAAAAGGGAATGCCCTGCCACAGAGACGGGGTGGGGGGGGATGGGGTGTGGGGGTGGGAGCGCTACTGGGGTCATTGGTGGTGGAGAACGGGCACCGGTGGAGGGATGGGTACTCAATCATCGTATAACTGAAACCCAAGCAGGAAAGTTTGTAAGTCTACAATTGTACCTCATGGTGTTTCACTAATAATAATAATTTAAAAAAAAGAACCTCATTCCGGGACTGGAGCAATAATACAGTGGGGAGGGCATTTGCCTTGCATGCAGCCAACCCGGGTTCGATTCCCAGCATCCCATATGGTCCCCTGAGCACCACCAAGAGTAATTCCTGAGTGCATGAGCCAGGAGGAAGCCCCGTGCATCACCAGGTGTGACCCAAAAAGAAAAAAAAAAAGAACCTTGCTCCACGAAAGTTAGTATTCGATGGAAACCCGCACCGCAGCCTCAGCTTTCAAATGTGTGATGGAGGAACAAAGGAGAGAAAATTCACAAAGATCCCACAGCATCAGAGACTAAGTGACTGGCAGAAGTGGTCCTTCCAGCCTCAAAAAAAAAGTGATCGGGGCCAGGGTCACGCGGTGGTAGAATCCCCTTGCGTGTGTGAGGTTTCGAGCTGGATCCCTGCCACCACCCTCATCTCGGAGTGCCATCTCCAGCCGCCCCGCAGCAAGCATCTCTAGTGGCCCATAACCAAGCATGTGGCCCCTTGACGAGGCCGCCAGAGCCACTGAAGGAAGGGAAACGGGCAGCAGAAGGCGAGGCCCTGAGTGCTTCTGGCCAGAGGCTGATGCCCGCTCCCCGGACGTCTCCGCATCCAACCACGGGACAGTGTAAGATATAGTGGCGGGCCGGGGACAGACACGCAATTTCCCCCCGTCATCACAGATGGCTGCGGGCTGGGCCCTGTCCTGCTGAACCTAGATCCCCTGGGTGGAAGGGTGCCACCCCCCAGCACCCCTTCTGCGTGGGCTGGCAGGCGGCTCTGGCTGCCCCCGGGGGACCCCGGCCAGCGTTTCCTGGCCCGGCAGTGAGCATGGACCCCCCCACACCCTGAGCCACCCCCACCCGGCCCGCACCCCGGCCCGCACCCCGGCTCCAATATTGCCTCCTCATAAATCACACGCACACCGACTGTCTCTCAATCAATCTCTTCCAGGTGTGGGTGCAGACGGGCCCGCCGGGGGAGCTGGGCCCCCCGCTCACCCCTCGAGATGAGGCGCTTGGAGCCCTCTTGTCTGGGAACAGTTTAGAGCCAGATCGCTGCTTTTCCCTTCCAGCCACTCTCAGACACACACACACACACACACACACACACACACGCGCACACACACACACTCACACTCGCACACTCACACACACACACATACCACCTCCCTGGGCCAGAGAACCAGAACTTTGAGAACCCCCAGGAGAAGGTTGGCAGCTTCTGCTGAGGCCCGATGCTTCTCACCCTCAGCCCCAAAGGCCTGAAGCTGTTCGGTTTTTCTAGCAACTGAGAAGTGTTGTGGAGGAAGGGAAATGGGCCCCTGCCATAGAGAGAGGCCTAGACTCGGGAGTGGGGCCGGGGGGCGGGTCTTCCGAACCCCGCTGTGTGTATTGAGAGTTTTGTTCCCCGTTGTCGATGCCTTGGTGGGGATCACTAAAATCTTCCATTTCCCAGAGGCCTCTGTGGCCCCATTCTGGAGAATGGTCCCTGAGCAGTATCTGGAACTTTCTTTTCTTTTTTTTTTTTCCTTTTTGGATCACACCTGGTGATGCTCAGGGGTGACTCCTGGCTCTGCACTCAGGAATCACTCCTGGTGGTGCTCGGGGGACCTGATGCTGAGGAGCGATCCTGGTCCGCCACATGCAAGGCAAACGCCCAACCCATTGTACTATCTATCACTCCGGCCCCGGTATCTGGATCTTTCTGCTCATTCCTGAAGCCCTGAGTGCCTGCTTCGAGGGCATGACCCACAGAGGGAGACTGAAATCAGAAGAGAGCAGCGTGGGCCTAGCAAGGCTATAGAACAGGAAGCCCAAAGGCAGACATCTCCAAGGGTGCTCCAGCTGCCCCCCAGTGTTCTAGAGGCCCAGGTGCTCCCCCACCTTTCCTCTTCACCCCACCTTGCACATTGTCCTCCCCTCTCACCCGCTTTGTTTCTGGTCACGTGATAGCTGCCAGAGCACCAGACATTGCACCTGACTCCAGCGTCCAGGTTGGGGCCCGCAGAGGTTGCCTTCTGTCAAGGAGGAAAATATTTCCTAGAAGCCTCCCCGACCTGGGCTGCCTCAGCAGGATCCCTCCCGATGTGGATCACGTGGCTGCTCCTTGCTGTCCGAGCAAGTGGACATGTCGGCGCTTAAGCCAAGAGGACGCAGGTGCTGTGTGCTCATGGCCCCGTGGCCAAGGGTAGGATGAAGGGAGGCCTGCAGGGTTGGCCCCAAGGTGCCGTCAGAGGTAGGTATCTAGTTGTCTGTGTGCCAGCCGACGCAGAGAGACCCCTGGCTGGAACCTCAGAGAGCCAGGCAGTGAGGATGTTCAAGTGTGTGTGTGTGTGTGTGTGTGTGTGTGTGTGTGTGTGCATGTGGTTGCATGTGTGTGCATGTTTGTGCAGTGAGTGGCATGTTTATACATGTGTATGCATGTTCGTACATGTGTGTGCAGTGGGTGTGCATGTGGTTGCATTTGTGCGCATATGGTTTCATGTGTGTGCATGTTTGTACATGTGTATGCATGTGTGCATGTGTGTGCAGTGGATGTGTGCATATGTGTGTATTTGTGTGCTGAGTGTGCATGTGTGTGCAGTGAGTGTGCATGTTTATAAATGTGTATGCATGTATGCAGTGTGTGTGTGTGTGCAGTGTGTACATGTGTGTGCAGTAGGTGTGTGCATATGAATGCATGTGTGCAGTGAGTGTGCATGTGTGTGTCTGTGTGCAGCACGTGTGTGGACGTTCAAGCGGTGCTGGGGTGCAGCCGGAGGGGGTGGAGTATGATTAGAAAGGAAAGCGCCACAGGAGAGGGGCCTCCCCCCCCCCCCCCGTGGTCTCCTACACTGACGCACCTGGTTCCTGGTTGGCCCCCACCTCGCCCAGGAGCCAAGCGTGGTCCCGGCTGCTCTGTTGGAATCTCCCGACCCAGCAGCATGTGTGCAAAGAAGTTTGCGAACCCGTGACCACGTGAGAAAACCTCTGTTCCTGCAGCACATCGGCGAGGGAGGGAAGGGAGAGTCCCGTCTCCGCCACTCACCCCTGAAGTCTTCGTGCTCCCTCACGCAGCTACAGTGGCCAGTCTCGCGGCCGCCTCCCAAACCCCCAGCATCCTTCTCCCTGTTCCCAAGAAGAGAGCCCTGACTCCTTATCTGGGTCTCTGAGACCCCCTGTGGCAGGCGCTGTCTGTCCCTCTGACCTTCTCCAGCCCCTGCCCTCAGAGCCCCCCACCCTCCGTGGTTCTGCTCCAGGAATTCATTCCCAGGACCTTTGCACACACTGGCCCCACTGCCCAGACAATCTCTGCTTTCTCATTTCACTCTGAACTCCTCCTCACCGTGCTCCCTCCTTTCACTCTGAACTCCTCACTGTGCTCCCTCCTTTCATATGAACTCCTCCTCCCTTTCACGTCACTCCACCCCAGGCCACAAGTTAGCAGCCGGCCCTCCAGCCATCTGGTGCTGCCTCCCCCACCACCCAGTGCACCTCCACTTATTTCCCTCCACGAGGCTCACGGGGAGAGGACAGGACAGGGAGACCATAGTCCTTGCTGTCTGGTGACAGTCATGAGCCAGCAATGGAGGGAGGGAAGCAGAGACTTGGCACCGGGCCCAGAAGACGGGGTCTGAGCTCTGCTCCCTCACGGCTCTGTGATTTTTGAGAAGGTTCCTTTCACCTCTCTGTGCCTCCTCGTGTCTAAGCCTGGCAGGGCCGGGGCATCCCAAGGGAACACATGGCCCCGAGCACAGGCACGCACACGGGAGGGCCACTCCACTGTCCTAGGGACAGTGTCCAAAGCGCGGCTCCCGAGGAGTGGCTGCTGATGGCCCGAGACAAGACATGACAGTGGGGAGGGTGCTGGCCCGTGTGTGACGGACCCGGGTTCTGGCCCCGACACCACATACGGTCCCCAAGCACCACCAGGAGTGAGCCCTGAGCAGCGCCAGGTGTGACCAAGAACAGAGGGAGATGGGGGTGGGGGAGAGAGAGAGACCGGAGAGAGACGGAGGGAGAGGAGGAGGAGAGAGGAAGAGGGAAGAGGAGGGAATGGGAGAGGGAGAGGGAGAAGGAGAGAGGAAGAGGGAGAGAGAAAGAGAGAGGGAGAGGGAGAGAGGGGAGAGAGGGAGGAAGAAAGGGGGTGAGATCTGGTGATTTACTGCCTGGACTGACACTTATCAAAAAAAAAAAAAGAGCATCTGTCAGCCAGCGGCGCGGTCAGCTGTGTGTGCTCGGGACAGATGGGGAGCCAAGGGCTGGGCCTGGGGCTGGCGGCCAGCAAGGGGCCACTGCCCGTAGGAACATGGACTCCCTCCTCTGCCGCCCTGCCCGGGAGATCCCGCCGAGGAGACGAGGAGAGGAGGAGACAGGGAGTCCCTCGGTTCCCATCTCTGCGCCATCCGCATCTGGGCCCTGTTGGCAACTTGGGCTTTCAGAGAAGGACCAGGTCCACTGTCCTGAGGAACAAGGAGCCACTCCCAGGGTCTGTGTGCACATGTGTGCACTGTGTGGACACGTGTATATGTGGACACGTGTATGCAAATGTACGGACACATGCAGATGCGTGTGTGCTCTGTTGCTGTGAGCACCTTGCACTCATGCCTGTGTGTTCACTACATGCTTGCGACATGTGCCACATGTATGTGTGGTGGGTGTGGACAGACACAGGGGATGTGCATCTGACATATGTATTCTGTGTATGAGTGTGAACATGTAATCCATGTGCACGCAGAAACGTGTGCTGTTCATGGGTATGTGTGTGCTTTTCCTGTGCTCTGCATGTACATATGTGTGTTCATGTGTGTGCATGCTCTTTGCATGTGCCTTGTTCTCATGCATGTATTGTGCTGTGTGTGTCTGTATGTGTGTCTACATGTGTTTGTGTGCATGTCTGTGAGTCTGTGTGTTTCTGTGTGCGTGTATCTGCATATATCTGTATGTGTCTGTGTGTTTCTGTGTGTTTGTGTGTGCATATGTGTGTCTATATGTGTATGTGTGCATTCATGTGTGTGTGTGAGTCTGAATGTCGGTGTGGTCTCTGTATGTCTCTGTGTGCATCTGCCTATGTTTGTGACTGTGTGTGTCTGTGTGGGTCCACGTGCATGTGTCTGTGTGTGTCTGTGTGCATGTGTGTGTGCCTGTGTGTGTCTGTATGACTGTGTGTGCCTGTATGCATTTGTGTGTGTCTGTGTCTGTGTGTGTGCCTGTGTGTGTCTGTGTGCATATGTGTGTGCCTCTGTGTGTGTCCCTGTGTATGTGTCTGTGTGCCTGTGTGTCTGTGTCTGTGTGGGTCTATATGATGTGTGTGTCTGTGTGTATGTGTGTCTGTGTGTGTCTGTGTGTGTCAGTGTGCATGTATGTGTGTGTCTGCATTTGAGCCTGTGTGTGTCTTTGAATGCATGTGTATGTGTGCCTGTGCCTGTGTGCGTACCTGTGTCTATGTGCATGTGTGTCTGTGTACGTGTGTGTGTGTGCCTGTGCCTGTGAGTGTACTTGTGTCTGTGTGTGTGTCTGTGTGTATCTGTGTTCAGGCACGCCATCTGAAGGCAGCAGGGCAGCGGCCGGCGGTCGGTCTCTGGAGCAGATAAGGCCTGTCCCATCCATCTCTCCTGACACTGTGGCCTGAAGCCCTGGGGCCTCCCTCCCGCTGGGCTGGGGTGAGGGGGGGAGATGCTGGCCAGCCCTGCAGGGAGGAGGCTCCCCCACCCCCAGCCGGGCTGGCCTGTTTTTAGCTCAGCCTGAGTGCTGGGGAGAGGGTCAGCGCCGGCCCCTACCTGGGCCGTCCCGGGGAGGCTCTTGAAACCAAACCTTGTCTTCCTCAAGTGGCCGGGGAGAGTGTGAAACCACGGCGGGGCGGGGCAGCCGCTCCAGCCGGGCCTGTGGTTGCATGAGCCCGGGCTCTCCCCGCACTGCTGACCACGGACACCAGGCCCAGACACGCGTGCAGGACCCCCAGGAGCCTGCGGTGGGTCAGAGGTCAAACGGGAGTCAAACGCGGCTCCTCCCTTCCCGAGGGGCCCCAGGACTCCCTGCACCGGGCACTGTCCTGTGGGGTGCTTCTGTGAAGGACGAGCCCAGGCCGGGCTCTGACTCACCCGCACTGGACAGGCCCTGCCGCTGCCTCGCTCTGCTGAGGCCAGGTCCTGGCAGTAGGTGGCCCCCGTTTGGATTTTGTAAACAGGCAGAGGGTTGTGGCCACCACATACCAGGGTCCACCAGACGGACTCTCCGGAGTAGCCTGTTGGTACCCTAAGAAGCTAAGAGCCATCGGCAGGGTCCAGGAGACGGGAGAGCCCCTCCTGGCCAGAGCAAACATCTCCACGCGTTCGTCTTTAGCTTGCTTTCTTTGTCTTTTTGGGTCATACCCAGCAGTGCTTGGGCTGGGGCTATGGCACAGCGGAGAGGGCGTTTGCCTTGCACGCAGCCGACCCCGGTTCGATTCCTTCGGAGAGCCTGGCAAGCTAACGAGAGTATCCCGCCTGCATGACAGAGCCTGGCGAGCTCTCGTAGCATACTCGATATGCCAAACACAGTAACAACAAGTCTCACAATGGAGACGTTACTGGTGCCTGCTCGAGTGAACCGATGAACAACGGGAGGACCTGACGGTGCTACCTAGTGGTGCTCAGGGGTTACTCCTGACTCTGCACTCGGGAATCACTCCTGCGGAGGACCCTGTGGGATGCCAGGGATCAAACCCAGGTCGGCTGCGTGCCAGGCAAACGCCCTCCCTGCTGGACTATCGCTCCAGCCCGAGGTGCTGATATTGTGCTGAACTGTGGGGTCGAACACAGGACCTTCCACATGCCTGCTCTACCTCGGCCCTTCAGGGCTGCCCTTCACGCCGCGCACCCCCAGTGGGTGCTGAGCCACGAGACTGCCCTGTCGGGCCGTCCCCTCTGCGAGCACCTCTGGCACGTGAGCACGGCGCAGCTGGGTCCGAGAAACCAGAGGGAAATGAGCAGCAGTGCTAACGCCTCCCCGGCTCGTTTCGGGTGCCAGGAATGGGGGTCTCGCGGCTGGGCCCTGAGTGCCCTGACCCTGGAGAATCCTGCCCAGGGAACCGAGGCTGGCACAGTGGCCAGGGACTCTTGGCATCCTAGGGATGTGCCTGGTTTCAGCTCCGCAGGGATGCGTGTTGCGGGGCTGCGCCGGTGCCCACTGTCACAGGGAAACTGAGGCCCAGATCACCTCCACTGCGCTCTCACCCCGTGATGTGGGTTGACAGTCCAGCCCCCCCCCCCCACATACCTGTAGGGTCATGTTGCCTACCCTGTAATTGAGTCGGCCTCCTTTGCTTTCAGTCTTGCCTTCTAGAAAGTTCCAAAGCAAGCCTACTGGTGGCTTAGCCGGGAGCTGGAGAAATAGAGCAGAGGCCGGGCCGTGGACGTGGCTGACCCGGGTTCGATCCCCGGCCTCCCCGAGGGTCTCCCGAGTCCTGCCGGGAGTGGCCCCTGAGCACACAGAGAGGAGGAAGTGCTGAGCGCAGCTGGGCTTGAACAGCAAACTCTACTGAGAGCTGACGGCAAAGAGGAAGAAGAGGCGGAAGCACCCCCGCCCACTCCCTGTCCCGCCGGGAAGTGGCCGCTCCCAGGCAGGGCCATGGAATTTGGGGTCTCAGGGAGGCGGGAACAAACGGGAGCCTAAAAACTTCTTGACAAAACCCTCCATCCTCAGAGCTGATATTGGGCCTCACCCCTGAATTGTGGCCAAAGGACCCCGGAGGCCGGCCTCGGGGCGCGGTTTGGGGAGGGTTTGAGAAAAAGGGGTTTTGGGGAGACGGAACCAGCATGCAGAAGATCAGGAACTGGCTCTGTGGGCGGGGGGCTGCTTTCCCTGCTCAACACCGACCACTCTTTGGGGTTTCCAAGGAGGACACGCTCTGCGGGCCGGAAGAGAAAGCCGGGGTATGGTTTGCTTCTTGGGAGCTCTTGGAAATATCCAGAATCCTTGGTCCCAGAGAGAAACCCCAGCTCGGGGCCCAAAAGCCAAGTCCAGATATGTTCTATATTCATCCAAGGCAGCAATTGGCCAGGAAACGACTATAAAACACACATTCTGAATAAAAGAGCGAGATTTATGGAGCATTTGCGAATCTGAGTCATAATGCTTTACCTCCCCCGGGCCAGGCGGCCTTAATCACTAACATACCCCCAGCCTGTGTGCTCGCTGGGCACGGAATTGCTTCCTTCTGGCCCTGTCCCAGTTAAAGATGTGATAGGTTTTGTGCTACTTTACCTGACAGTCAGCAAATGAATTGCCGATTCATTCTGAGTTGCGAGGGAGCCTGTTTTTTTCCTGGGGGAGGAGGGGGGGGAAAGAGGGGCCTTTCGTACGTATCTTTGATCAGTCAGAACTTGACAAATTATTTTCCTAGGAATTTCTCTATCCTTAATGCCACGGGGGGGGGGGTGGATTTACTCTAAAAGAATAGCTTTTATGTTTCAGAAATCAGAGCTGTGTAAGGGCTTTTCTGGGGTTTTTCACGCTCTCTGCCTTTTTTCGGGGAAAGGAAACAGGTAGATCAGCTGAGAAAGGCGGCAACCCATGGTTGGAGGGTCTGGAGCGATAGCACAGCAGGGACGGCATTTGCCTTGCACGCGGCTGACCCGGGTTCAATTCCCAGCATCCCATATGGTCCCCCGAGCACCACCAGGAGTAATTCCTGAGTGCATGAGCGAGGAGTAGCCCCTGTGCAATGCCGGGTGTGACCCAAAAAATCAAAAACAAAAAAAACCATGGCTGGACCCCCGATTGGCTGATTTATTCCAACTGCATAGAAGCAACAGGAAAAAATATGGTTTACACCTGAATCCAATTGGTGCCCAGGAAACGAAATCCCTCACGTCTTTGGCCCCTGGCTTCCCTGGCTTGCTGAGTTTTGCTCCTTTGAATTCTTCTCTGAGGGCTGAACTGGAACCCGGACAGTGCCTGAATTGAATGCAGGAGGATCCAACTCTACTGCTAGCATCTCAGGGCTACGCTTTAGACACTTGCTTATCTGAAGAGAGCCGTCACAGAACCACCCTAAGTGATTCCCATCTCCTAGCTTTTTATTAGCCGGCGGACGGCTTGAAGAAAAGGCAGTGTGGAAAGGATCTCTGGAACGGGGCTGCCGTGAGCAGTTGGGCAGGTTGTGCACTGCACAACCACCTACAGTCTAGCCCCCTTTGGGCTAGACTTCCTGGGTGAACCAGGAGCCTTGAAGGTCATACCGGGCTCTGATGGGAGCACGCAGAGAGGGAGGAGCCCAAGGGATCGGATCTAGGACAATTTCCGGTAACTGGGTAGAAGGAGCCAGAAGGGAATGTGGCTAGGACTGGCCTGAGCGAACATGAGCCACTTCCACCTCCTGTGTCCTCCCTTCTGGGGCCCCTCTGGGGCAGTGCAGGGAGGGGACAGCCTGTTCTTGCAAGCACATGGCCCCCAGCCTTGACTGGGGGGATAAATGCTCTCTCGGAAGCAGCGCTTCTGCCCCCCATCCCCTGGTCTAAGGTTCCCTTCCGGCCTCCTGGGCGCAGGGGCAGCTCTGGGCCGTGAGGGCTGGTGTGGCCGGCTCTCCGGGGGCCCCTGCACCCGGCCTCCCCGTGGCGTCCCCAGAGGGCCAAGAAGGCAGCAGCTGTCCTTCCTCCTGACCCCCCTCTTGTCCGCCAGGCCCAGGCCCCACTGTCCCCGGAGCCAAACCCTCCGCGGGGAACCACCGAGGCCTGTGGAACCTGGCGGGAGGGGCACTGCGGGCGGCTGTTTATGGGGCACCTGTGCCCACAACCCGAGAGAGATACTCCAGCGTGGGTGTGGGCAGGCCTGGCCGATGCCAGGCTCGTGGACAAAGGGAGACACCGGGCCAAGACGATGCGGAGGCGATTCTCCTCCAGGGGAAAGTGGACTGTCCATGTATGCGAGGGGGACCTGGGGGTCCCTGAGAGATCTGCGGGATGCAGAGCCAGCCCCACCCCCTCCACTGTGTCTGAAATCAGAGCTAGGCCAGGAGGGGTCCAGCCTCCCCCAGGGGACAGAGGGGTCACCTGATGAGAACCCCAGTCTGGACCCTTCTGGCGCACCCCTGGGAACTTGCTGACCCACTAGGACATACTGGTGGGCACCGTCCTGGGGGTACGACCGCACCTCCACCCCACCGTTCCTCATGCCTGCAGGCCCCCCCATCCTGGGAGAGACCCCACCCCTGAGCTGAAGGGCGCCGTGCTGGCCAGATTGAGAGAAGGGGCTTCTCCCACCTCTGGGCTGGGGCCGGGGGCGCCGGCTGGCAGTGTCCCCGTGCAAATCCTGGCTGGGTTTTATCCCTGGCACCAACACGCCACCCCCCCAGCACTGGCGGTGTGACCCCAAGTTCCCAGGGGAGCCTAGAAGACTCAGGGACAAAGCAACTTCCTTCCCGACCCCGAGTTCCCAGGGGACCCTAGAAGACTCAGGGACAAAGCAACTTCCTTCCCGTCCCCTTGTCCCCCCCGTCTCTGAAGTCTGGAAAAAGAACAGGGAGAAAGGGGGCCGCAGCCCCCTCGGACCTTCTTCAGCACATGGTATTTATTAGGCATTAACTGGCACAAACAGACGAGTACTGAGTCCTGCCTCCCCCGGGCACGAAGACGCAGGCCTGGCCCATGGGCCTCAACAGCGCCCTGCGCCTTTCTGGAGAAGGAGGCGTTGTTGCAAAGAGAGGGGGAAAAAAAAAGGTTCGTCTTGTTTTTATTTCAAGAAAGCAAAGCACATTCGAGAGGCGAAGAGAGAACAACACTCACACTGGGTTTCCGCTGATCAATAAAATTAAACGCTCTTGGCCAGCCCGTTGGCTGGGTCCCTTTCACGTTATTACTTAATTAGAACTCCTATTTATAAATAAATAGTACCAGGAAAATATTACATCTGAAGAACCCTGCAGCAACGTCTTACTTACACTGGTTTTTTTTTTTTTTTCAATTCTGTTTTCTGCTTTCAATGATCCACCGTTGGACGCGTGTGTGAGACCTCGGTGGTGGCGGCGTCGGTTGGCGTCGGCGGCGGAGGAAGAGCGAGACCTCGGGCGGGCGGGGCCTGCACACGGGCTCAGGGCCGGGTGGTGGGGCCGTTCAGGCTTCCCTTTGTGTTTTATCAGGAAGAATATTTATTTTGGCGTTTGCCGGACTCTTGTCAGCACAGAGCTTGCTCCTGGCTTATCACCGGCCGTGCATGTCCACTAGGGCTTTTTAAGTTTTCAAAGCCAGCCTTCCGCTGGGGAGGCCATAGGGCATGTTTCCGTGGCCGTCGGCTGGACAGACCCGGGGCTGGGAAGATGGGAGGGCGCAGATCACAGACCAGACGGAGTCCGGGTTATCCTGCAGGAGCCCGGAATCAGACGGCCGCGGACACTCTGTCCCAAGACCGCGGGGGCCGAGGTAGAACCAGCAAATTGGGCTTTGGGGGGTGGGGAGGTGGGGGGGTGACACCACACCAGCACACGGTGGCCACAGACTTGCCTCTGTCCTTCCCCCGCCTCCCTGGCCCGAGGGAGGGACTGGGTCCCTTCGGGATGGGGAAAAGATGGAAAAGAAAAAATATATTATCATTTATTATATAACAACGTCAGCCAAGACACCGAACGACGGACGGGGAAGGGCCAGGGCGGGCTGGAGGCTGGAACCTGGCCCCTGGCGAGTCATTTTTGCCGAGCTGATGTAGGGCTGTCGGGGGCTTAGTGGCGGGCTGGGGGACACGGGGCTGGGACGGGGGCAGGTGGGGGGCAGAGGGGGGCCAGGCTTCAGCTCCGGAGCGTGTTCGTGGGGTTCAGTTTTGAGACGCCACCTCAAAGTCACATTTTTCGAATCGTGGTTTCAAGCGACTGATTAGATCAGCGGCCGGGGAAGTGTCACAGACACGTGGGCGGGGGCCGGGGTGGGGGGTGGGGGTGGCAGGACTGGGGGGTCTCTCTGCTCCTGTGCCCCCTCCCCTGCCCTCTGGCTCTCCCCAGCGCCCCCGAAGGTCTGTGGGCGGGGGGCGGCTCCCCTTTAGCTGTTCTCCCCCCACTCGGGCACCATGCCCACCCCGTGCACAGCGTGGTACTGGTGCGGCGAGAGGGTCCGAGGCACGCCGTGCGGGTAGAGGAACTCGGAGGGCTGCAGCCCGCCCGGGGACTGCACGCCCGTCTGCGGCCCGCACGGCCGGGGGGCCACGGGCGGGTGCGGCACGGGGCTCTGGTGCGGGAACATGCCCTCGGCCAGCTGCGGGGAGCCGTGGTTGGCCATGCCCGCCAGCCGGGGCACCAGCGGCCCCGAGGAGAAGTGGGCGGAGAAGTGCTGGTAGGGGAGCCGGTCCACGGGCGGCGGCACGGCGGCCACGGGGCAGCTGCTGTAGGACGGCACGGCCGGCCACGTGTTGCAGCTGATGTCCTCCAGGCTGGGCTCGCCGGCCGGCGCGGCGCTGGCGTACATGCAGGCCTGCCGCTGGCCCTGCTCTGTCCGGTACGCGGCGCCCAGGCCCTGCGGCGGGGCGTAGCTGGCCCGGTAGAAGGGCTCCTCCTCGCCGGGCGGCGTCTCCAGGTAGGGCTTCTTGTAGGGGTGGTCGGCACCGGGGGGACACTCGTCATCTGCGGGGATGGGGAGGGCGGGACACAGCGTGAGCCCCGAGGCGCGTGGAGGACGGACGGGGCTCTGCGCGGAGGGGTGCAGCCGGGGACCCTGGCACGCCCCGGGAAGAGGCACCGCTGTGTCTGGGAAGGAGGAAGGTGTGGGGTTCTAGCATGTTCCTGCCGGGGAGGCGGGTGCGGGTGCTCACCCAGAGAACCGGTGCTGGGGCCGGACTGATGATAGCACAGCGGGGAGGGTGTTTGTTTCCAAGGGAGGGTTCGATTCCGGGCACCCCGTAGGGTCTCCCAAGCACCGCCAGGAGGAATTCCTGAGTGCAGAGCCAGGAGTATCCCCTGAGCATGGCCGGGTGTGACCCAAAAAGCCAAAAAGTAAGAAAACAAAAACAGCCAGCCACATGTGCTAGGGGAAAAGGCAGCTCAGATAGAGAAGGGAGCACCAAATAAAGGGTGTTGGGATGATCCTCCCAGGTGGGAGAAGCATGCTGAAAGTAGTCTATAGACCAAACATGATTGCCACTCAAGGCCTCTCTTGCAAAACACAGTACCCGAAAGAAGAGAGAGAGAACAAGGGGGAATGCCCTGCCACAGAGGCAGGGTGGGATGGGGGGATGGACAGGGGGTGGGAGGGATGCTGGGACCCATGGTGGTGGGAAATGGGCGCTGGTGGAGGGATGGGTACTTGATCACTGTATAACTGAAACCCAAGCACAAAAATTTGTAAGTCTACAACTGTACCTCATGGTGTCTCACTAATAAAAATAAATCAATTAATTAAAAAAAACAAAGGACCAGAGGCTCAGTTCTCTTCCCTCCGTGAAGGGGGCCACAGGGTGGGGGGGGGTGGGGGGAAACTGCAGTGTAAGGCCCTCAGACTGCCACAGCCACGTAGAAGCATCATCCTCGTGCCCAGGAGAACTGCCCGCCGCATCCGGTTCTAGCACGTCACCTGTGCCCTCGTCAGCCCCGCCTGGGAGGCTGCTTGCTCCCACTCTCTGCCCCTGTTAGAGGCAAGAAAACGGGGGCTGCAGCTGGCCCCAGGGTAGCACCCCGGAGACAGGGCGGGTGTGGCCGGACCCAGGGCTCGAGCTGTGCTGAGCAGAGCCCCCCCGCCTGGGATGCCCCCAGCACCTCCCACACACACCCATCTCGGGGGTGCCCCAGGGAGCAGCGCTGGGGAATTCCCACCACAGTGGCTTCAATCAGCCTCCACCCAGACCCCGTCCTTCACTGGAATTTTTTTTTCTTTTTGGGTCACACCCGGTGATGCTCAGGGGTTACTCCTGGCTCTGCACTCAGGAATTGCTCCTGGCAGTGCTTGAGGGACTATATGGGATGCCGGGGATTGAACCCAGGTCATGCAAGGCAAACACCCTCCCTGCTGTGCTATCACTCGGGCCCCTTCGCTGGAATCTTAATATCCCTCCTCCCAAACCTGGAGCGTGACCGTCCTCCTCCTCCTCCTCCTCCTCCTCCTCCTCCTCCTCTTCCTCCTCCTCCTCCTCCTCCTCCCTCTCCTGGGACTCAATCTGGGTGAGCTAAGTCTGGGGCCAGAGCACAGGGGGACATTCAGGACCGCCCCCCCAGCACCGAGCGACCCCCGAGTCTGTGCCCCTGGGCATGGGTTGAACCGAAACCAGGACCAAAGGAAGTGTCAGTCCCGGGCCAGGAGACCCCACGAGGAAACCTTGGCTCCCAAGGGCTGCACCCCTCAACAGTGGGGGAAGGAGGAGGGAGAGAGGGGCAGGTAGCCCCAAACACAGTTCCAGCCTGGTGCTCCCCGGCTGTCCTCCCTCCCGCCTCCCGGAGGCAGAGACGGGCTGCCAGGGCTGTGGGCACCAAGACTGGCTCAGGCATGGGGCCTGACTCGCCGCCCACACTGGCATCACACTCTCAGCCTGTGGACACACCCCCGCCTCTGCCCAGCCCTGGGGTACAGCTGTGGGCAGAGCAGCTGTGTCGGGGGGAGCCCCAGGCCCCTCATCTGGGGGAGGGAAGCACACGTGGCACTCCCAAAATGCCACAAGACAGAGCACCGCCGGGGGGCTCAAGGGCTGAGCACAGGACACCCTGGGTGGACGCCTGTCCCTGAGCACTGAGCTGGGAGCAGCCCCCAGCACTCCAACATGCCCCCCCCCCAACCAAGAAGAAACCTCCAGACATTTCTGATGTTTCGTGATTTTTTTTTCCTTTTTGGGTCACGCCCGGCAATGCTCAGGGGTTCCTTCTGGCTCTGCACTCAGGAATTACTCCTGGCGGTGATCGAGGGACCATATGGGATGCCGGGAATCGAACCTTCGACGGCTGCGTGCAAGGCAAACGCCCTACCCGCTGTGCTATTGCTCCAGCCCCCTGATGTTTCGTGATTATTATCTGAGTCATTCACTCACCGTTCTCCAGCCCACTGATGCCAGCCCAGCGGCCAGCGCCCAGTCCGACAGCCCCGGCCAGCAGCAGAGGCCTCCCTGGACAGCCCTGTGGGGCCTCACACACACTCCTGCTGAGGGGCAGCTCAGACACAGCAGCGAGCCTCACGTGCATATCTGTGGGATGGGGAGTCGCCCTGGGTCCCCAGGAAGCCCCCCAGATGGCGGCCCCGCCGGGAACCTGCTCTCCTCTGCTCAAGCGCCTTCTAAGAAAACGCCACTCGAGGGTGAGCTTACGGGGCCACCAGCCACGCAGGACGGGGGGAGTGGCACAGGGGCCACACGGGAGCTGGAGACGAAGGGGTCCCCTACGCGGTCGCTGTGGGATTAGGGGGCAGTCTGAGGTGGGGAGCCTCACTTGACACCCCCCCCCAAATCCCGGCTTGGGAAACATCAGCCAGGCAGGCTTGTGAGGTGGCCGGGGGTTCCCTGAGAGAGCCTCTGAGAGACAGGTCTGTGCACTGTGCCCACCCCCGGGGACCCAGGAGGGCTCAGAGACAGTGCTCGGGGCCTGGGTTCGATCCCTGGCCCCACCTCGTCCCTCAGGCATAGCTGGGTATACCCCGAGTGGCCCCTAACAGTGCCTGGGCAGTTGCTAGAACAAACAAAAGAACTCCCCAAGCCCTCCCAGACGAGCTCGCTAGCGAGGAACAGGCCCGCCTCTCAAGAACACATTTGTCCATCCATCTGTGTCCCATCTGACACCCAACTCCAGCCCCCAAACAAGCAACGGAAGAAACCCAGCCACACTCCAGGTGCCTGGCCCCGCCAGATGGCTGAGCACTGACACACGAGCCTAGGGCCACATTCTTCACTCGCTCCGGAATTGTTTCTCTCTCTTTTCCCTCTTTTTCCCCCCCTTTCTTCATCTTCATGACACAGCTACCAGCCATTTCTCTGCTCCTCACCTCCCCCCCTTCTCCGCCCTGCACCCCCAAATCCATAAACCCAAATGTTTCCACTGTTGCTAGAATTGTAACCTTCGGGGTTTCCAATTCCAAGAGGGCGTTTCCCCTTTTTCAATAATAGAAAGTACAGCTGTGGGGCACCCTTGGCAAGAGAAAAAAAAAGAAAACAGCGCACACACCCCAACACACACACACACACACACACACACACACACACACGCACACACGCACACACGCCCACACAAAGCAAACGACCCCTTCCCGGGTTTCTGATCTCTTTCCAGATTTGTTAGAATGAAATAAGGAAGAATAATAGGAAAAGGCCCGAGCACATTTGGGAAAATCGTAAAATCGCACATTCCAGCGTTTCATGCCCCAAAGATGTGGTGCTGAGCGCAGGGGCGAGTGCAGGCCGCGGGGCTGATGAAAGCAAGCCCGGAGCCCACCACATTCCTGCCACCCGGACACACTCGGGCGAGAAACGCCCCCTGGACCTCAGGCTGCTTTGGGCTTAGCTCTGGGGGAGGGCAGGGGTCTTCCCGATCTGGGGGGCAGGACGACTACCCAGCGGCCGAGATCCCTCTCCTGCCCCGTGCACGCCCACAGTCGAGGGGTGAGTAAGGGGGTGGGGAAGAACCCACAGGGGCCCAGCAAGGGTGCGCTAAGCGTTGCACACACCCAGGGGACCCCGAGAGACACTGATTCTGGGCTTGAAGTCAGGACACGTTCTTCTCCCTTGCATTTCTTTCTTAGTTGGGGGGTGGGGTGCTCAGGGATAGCTCCCGCTGGGCACAGGGGAGGGGACCATACGCCAGGGCGGGTCCCCTGACAAGTGGTCGCCCACTGCGTCTCTCTGGTCCCTCCCTGCGTCCTTCTGGGACCAATAGGGCGAGTTCCATACTGTCTCCCACAGGCCGGGGCATCAAGGTGGTCCTGCCCACACAGCCCCCAGAGTCCACTGGGTGCCCTCAAGGCCCCAGCGAGAAACCGCGGTGGGGTCTTCCTGACCAAGACCCGAAGGAGACACTGTGGAGCAGGGCGCAGGCAGTCAGCGGCGGCCCCCAGCACAGCCCACCCCCGCGGTCCACTTCACAAGAACCCCTCGAGGCCACAGAATCCGAGAAAGGGGCAGCCTCGCCACGGATGGGGGCAGGAGGGAGGGAGGGGCTGGCCGGCAGCACTCCCCCCCCCCACCCCGGGGAAGGTCGAGAATGGGCACGCAGGACAGACCCTGGGGACTGCCACATCAGGGCGTGAGGCGTGCAGGGCTAAGGCCTTGGCACCGCTGACCCTGGTTCAGCCCCTGGGGTCAACTGTGGGCCGCTGAGCACTGCCAGCTGTGAGAACTGAGCACGTGGTGCAGCCCCCCAATCCCCACCCCCGACCCCAAAAGAAAAGGATCCAAAGTCCCCCACGTCCTCCCCCACTCGTCCACTGGTGGGGACCCACCAAAGGGCCCTTGCTCGGGGTCTGTTTCCCCCAGGGGCATGGAGTTCCTGGGAGCAGACAGCACCCCGCTCTCCCTCCTCCCTGCACCCGCTCTCCCTCCTCCCTGTACCCACTCTTTCTCCTCCCGGTGCCCTGCTCTCCCTCCTCCCTGTGCCCTGCTCTCCCTCCTCCCTGTGCCCTGCTCTCCCTCCTCCCTGCACCCGCTCTCCCTCCTCCCTGTACCCACTCTTTCTCCTCCCGGTGCCCTGCTCTCCCTCCTCCCTGTGCCCCGCTCTCCCTCCTCCCTGTGCCCCGCTCTCCCTCCTCCCTGTGCCCTGCTCTCCCTCCTCCCTGTGCCCTGCTCTCCCTCCTCCCTGTGCCCTGCTCTCCCTCCTCCCTGTGCCCTGCTCTCCCTCCTCCCTGCACCCACTCTCCCTCCTCCCTGCAGCTGCTCTCCCTCCTCCCTGTGCCCTGCTTCTCCCTCCTCCCTATAACCTGCTCTCCCTCCTCTCCCTCCTCCCTGCACCCACTCTCCCTCCTCCTTCTGCTCTGCTCTCCCTCCTCCATGCACCTACTCTCCCTCCTCCCTGTGCCATGCTGTCCCTCCTCCCTATAACCTGCTCTCCCTACTCCCTATGACCTGCTCTCCCTCCTCCCTGCACCCCACCCAGGTGTCAGGACTCTCGGGCCTGCCAGCTTGCCTGTCCTGCCACACAGCCTTGGGACTTGGCCTGACCCCGAGTGGGGGTGAGGCTCCTCCCAGCCCTTCCCGCCCTCTCCCTTCCCGCTTCCCCTTCTCCACAGCTGCATTGGGGGTTCCCTGGTGTCCCAGGGGGCAGCTGCGGCTGCAGGCGAAAGGGAGCCCAGCCCCCAGGAGGACCCGGACAAAGGGCCTGCTGGGTTTCTGCTCGGAGCTCGGGGGCAGAAGGCGGCTGGTCCACACGCAGCCCAGCCCTGCCCACCCTGGACCCCCCTCTGCGTCCCCCCACCTCGCTTCAGGGTGGCGACAATGACGGGAAGTCAGATAAAGGGGGACGGGGGGCCCCGCACCCACTTATCACGCCCCGGGAATCCCACGCTAGAAGGAAATCTTGGCTTCTCTCCTCCCCCACAGCCATGGCGGGCGGCGACGGGCGCTTCTGTCCCGAGCTGCGGAGTGGAGGGGCCTCGCAAGGTGCTCCCTGTGCCCTGGCACCCAGGCCTCAGGGAGGGAGAGGTTGGGGCCTGCTCATCTGCTGGTTGCTTTGGACTAGTGACTCAGCCTCTCTGAGCCTCGCTCTGTATCCATGGAAATAGGGGGGCCCTTCACCCTCAACTGCTCTGGGTCACCCCTGTACTTCTGCGTCCTTGCCCCCATGCCCTGGCTAGACACCACCATCCCGGCCGTAGCCGGGTCACCCTCATTGCCCTTCCTCCAGGGCACTGGCCCCTGTCCATCCAGGGCCTCCCCATCCCATCGGCTGCCTCGAGGGCCACAGGTCGCCCCTCCTGTCTGCACACACCCCGCGGGGGGCAGGACCCCATCTTCCTGCTTTCTCTTCACCCGCTTTCGCCTCCCTGAGCCCCCCAGAGCTCAGCCCAGCACCGTTCCCCCAAACTCACTCCACTCTGACCCTTCTCACCGAGCACACCCTGCTGGCCTGGGGGCCCAGGCCATGGACGTGGGGGAGCAGCACATGGTGGACGTCAGGCCTCTCCCCCAGGCCAGTGCTATGCTCCACGGCTGACGCGTCCCTGGGGTCCCCTCTGCCCCATCCACCAAGCCCGTCTCAGGACCAGACAACACTCACAGGTGCCCAGGTCACCCCACGTCACTTCCGAAGCCCCGTCGGAGGGTCCGTGCTCACCCCGGTTTGCAGGAAAAATAATACCAGGGGGCTAAAGAGCAGAGATCCTTCCCAGGCCCCACACAGGCAAGTGTCACCACTCGGGGGTGCTCCGAACGCATGCCTGCCCACCGCCGCTGCCCACTGCCCCCTTCGAAGGCCCCTTTCAAGATGCTGTTGTAAACATCCAGCCCAAACAAGCACCCGATGCTCTTCCCCTTCCTCCTCCCGGCTCAGGGTCTGGTATTAATTTCCCCCCAGGACTGACTCCTTAACTCAAACCTGGTGATGCTCCGGCCACATCCACGGCCCCTCCCGGGAGGAGGAGGAGGCGGCGGCAATAAGACCAGAGAGCGAAGCTAAAGGTAGAGAGAGAGGGGCTTGGGCTTCTGGCAAAGTCCACAGACCAGACTGGGGTTCAGGCCTGAGGGCCATCGGGAGCCTCAGTTTCCCCATTTGTCAAGGGGGTTCATGATGTCACCTGCTGATACGGTTCCTGCAAGCTTTGGGGGTCTATGATCAGGGTTTGCCACTGCACTGCACTGTCGTCGACTTGCTCGAGTGGGCCCAGTCATGTCTCCATTGTGAGATTTGTTGTTACTGTGTTTGGCATATCGAATACGCCACGGGGAGCTTGCCAAGCTTTGCCGTGCGGGCGAGATACTCTCGGTAGCTTGCCGGGCTCTACAAGAGAGGCGGAGGAATCGAACCCGGCCTGGCCGGGCTGGTCACTTGCAAGGCAAACGCCCTACCACTGTGCTATTGCTCCAGCCCCCGCCACATGGGGCAGAATCTCCGCGTGGGGACTTTGGGGAACCCTGAGAGCATCTGTCTCCAGCCCATCTGACAGTTGGTACGCTGGGGTGGGACCAGGGACCGGCTGGTGTCGTACCGCCCAGGCCTGGGTAATACAAGGAGCTTGCAGGGACATTTGGGACCCCCTCCCTGCAGTCACAGAACTGCCAACACCTAGGACAGCTCCTGGGTCGCCCCTCCCCACTGATAGGGTGACAGACGTCCAAGCGCCAGGATGAGCTCCCCGTCTTTCTTCCTGCCCACGGCCAGCCCTGGAGAAAAGGGTTTGGCTTAGGCTTTAACTTCCGGGTCTTTTTTTTTTCTAATTTGTTTTTTGGGTCACATCCGGCGATGCACAGGGATTATTCCTGGCAGTGCTCGGGGGACCCTATGGGATGCTGAGAATCGAACCTGGGTCAGCTGCATGCAAGGCAAATACCCTACCTGCTGTGCTATCGATCCAACCCTTGGGTCTTTTTTTTTTTTTTTGGTTCGTTTGCTTTTTTGTTTTAGGGCGTAGAGAGGGTGGGAGTTTGGGCCACCCCCAACAGTGCTCAGGGCTGACTCCTGGCTCTGTGCTCAGGGATCACTCC
Source organism: Sorex fumeus (assembly GCF_029834395.1). Lineage (NCBI taxonomy): Eukaryota > Metazoa > Chordata > Mammalia > Eulipotyphla > Soricidae > Sorex > Sorex fumeus. Next base: position 384,855 of record NW_026606246.1, read on the forward strand.
GGGCAGTGCTCAGGACAGACCCTACAGAGTGCTGGGGATGGAACCCGGGTCGGCTGCACACAAGGCAAATGCCCTCCCCGCTGTGCCAGCTCTCGGGCCCAGGGATCACTCCAGACGGGACGCCTTATGTGGCGTCGGGGACTGAACCCAGATTGACTGCATGCGAGGCAAATCCCTACTCCCACCCCAGCTTCTGGTTCTTAGGAAGGTCCTAAGAACCTGGGGCAGAGGCATAGTCCAGCAGAGAGGGCATTTGCCTTGCACACGGCCAACCCAGGTTCGATCCCCAGCATCCCTGTAGGGTCCCTTGAGTACCGGCAGGAGTGATTCTTGAGTGCAGAGCCAGGAGGACGCCCTGAGCATCCCCAGGTGAGACCCCAAAAGCCAAGAAGATCCAGGCACCGGGATTTTCCCGGCATCTACCTATGGCTGCAAGACCCATCAACCCCCTAAAGATAACGCACCCCGGGAAGTGACTAGTGGCGGCCACCCCTGACTCCGCACCACGCCCGCCAGACACCAGCCCTCTTGGGCCCTGAGCTTCTCCTGTTTGGGGAATGAGGCTGACAGGATGGAAGGGACTGGGCCGAGATTGCCGAGGGCAGCCCTCAGACACACATCTTTCTCTCTGCTTCCTCCCTGCGGCATCCAGAATCCTGCTGAGGACCCAGTTCCAAATGCTCCTGGGAACTAATCACAGCCGTTCCAGCCTCTGCGGGCTTCAGTACAGCTCACATTCGAACATAAACACGCAGGGTTGTGTGTCTTCCTCACCCACTCTCCCCCCACCCCCAGGAAAGGAAGTGCAGACGGAGGAGAGCCTCGTGGGCGTCACACTCACCTTTCCGCTTGGTGCAGTGGTAGAGGGGGCCGTGCTCCTGGGCCAGCGGGTAGGGGTTGGGCGGGGACAGCAGCTCCTGGGACGGGCCCGACACGCCGTTCTCACACTGGTACTGGGACCCCAGGTTGGAGGAGGTGGACAGCGCCCGGGGCTCGCTGCTGAAGGGGCTGTGGTTGGGGGCCACCTTCTGCCGCACGGTGCTCCTGGGGACCACTGGGTACTCTTTGCTGAAGGAGAGAAGACGGGAGAGACACTCCATCAGTTCCCCGCCCTGGGAGCCTCAAGGAGTATCCAGCGAGCTCGCGGCCCTGAGCTCGGCTGGGTATGTCGGAGAGGAAAAGAAGAAAAAGAAAAAGAAATAAAAAATGCCATCTGCCTGACATGCCCCTGGGCACCACCTTGAAACAAGCAAGATTATAACATAAAAGAAATAATAGGATGAGAAGAACAGCGTCTCTTTGTACAGGTCCGTTACCTCCTTGGTTAAGTTGATTCCGAGGTGCTTGATTTTCTGACGCATGATTGTGAACGCCATTGCCTGTTTTATATCACTTTCTTCTCTCTCCTATTTTTTGTGTATAGGGACGCCATGGATATTTGGGTACTGATTTTATAGACTGCGAGCCTGCGATGGTGGAGATAAGGGCCAGGAGGGTGGCCCCGTGGCTTGAAAGCTGATCTCATGTGCTGGGGGAAAAGGCAGCTGGGATGGAGAAGGGACCACTAAGTCAATGATGCTTGGGGGGCTCGCTCGGGATGGGAGATGTGTGCTGAAAGTAGGCTATGGACCAAACATGATGGCCACTTAGTACCTGTATTGCAAACCATAACACCCAAAAGGAGAGAGAGAGAGAGAGAGAGAGAGAGAGAGAGAGAGAGAATGTGTCTGCCACTGAGGCAGGGGGTGGGAAGGGGTTGGGGTGGTGGGAGGGACACTGGGAACATTGGGGGTGGAGAGTGGGGAGTGGAGAGTGGACGGATGGGTGCCTGAACATTGTTTGATTGAAACGTAGCACTGCACCGTAGCAATGTCCTCCTGTTGTTCATCGATTTGCTCGAGCGGGCCCAGTAACGTCTCCATTGTGAGACGTGTTTGGCATATCGAATACTCCACGGGGAGCTTGCCAGGCTTTGCCGTGCGAGCGAGATACTCCTGGTAGTTTGCCGGGCTCTCCAAGAGGGGCGGAGGAATCGAATCTGGGCCGACCGGGTTGGCCGCGTGCAAGCCAAATGCCCTACCCACTGTGCTATCACTCCAGCAATCATGAAAATCTGTAAGTCTGTAACTGTATCTCACAATGATTCACTAAAATAAAATATTTTTTTTAAAATATGAAAACAAAAAGGAACAGTGTCTCTTCGTGCTCATGGATCCCGACAGAACATCAGCGTTTCCCTCTGCTCTGGAGGCGGCAGCCAGACGGAAACCCTTCATGCTCCCCCTGGGTTGCACGCCTTGAGCGTCCCCCCAAAATCTGAGCCGCAGCCCCTCTTAGATTGCTCCCAGAGCCCAGCACGTTTGTCCATACCACCTCTGGCAACCTACTGTGCCAACTGCAAATCACTGCAATAGTTTTGTTTGTGTATGCAATCTATGTGTATTTGTTTGATGAGAGGCTGGGGGTGAGGGGTCGTAGCTGTGCTCAGGGCTGACTCCTGGTTCTGTGCTCAGGGATCACTCCTGGCAGGGCTCAGGGCAGCCTACGGGGATGCCAGAGACTGAACTCGGCAGGAGAGGTGGGGCAGGAGCGATAGTACAACAGGGAAGGCGTTTGCCTTGCACACGGCCAACCCAGGTTCAATCCCCGGCATCCCATAAGGTCCCCCGAGCAAGCACCACCAGGAGTCATTCCTGAGTGCAGTTCCAGGACTAAGCCGAGCATTGCCGGGTGTGACTCCCAAAAAGAAGCCAAAAGAGAGAGAGAGAGAGAGAGAAGAGAGAGACTAAACCCAGGTGGGCCACATGCAAAACAGGCACCTCACCTGCTGTTCTCTCTCTGATTTGCAACTGACACATTGCAGAACACGCGTTTATAATCCTCTGGTTCTCAGAAGGGTCCAACGGGCTCGGTGACGCGGCCTGAGAGATGGGGAACCTCCCCCTGGGCGTGCAGGGAGGGCTCGGGGCTGGGTCACCTGCCTGGCAGCCGTGGGACCGTGAGTTGGATCCCAGGCCCCGCCCCACATGCCAAGCGTGATCTCCGGGGGGCTGCAGGCATCACGGTGAACACGTGCCACCACCCTTGGACACGGCAGCAACGACAAAAGGGGAAGAGGAGCCCTGCCTGGACACACATGGACCCGTGACCCCTTGCTTGGTTGTCGCGCTTGCCATGACCAGGAACCGAGTGACTCTGAACTCTAACATTGTATATTGGGGGAGGGTCTCCCAAGTCAAGCTCAGGGGACCCTCCAGCGACTCAACTTTCAGCCGATTGGGCCTGAGGATGGGGCCGCTTGGACACGTGGGGTCAGGGATTACCCAGGCCTCCAGCGCTGATCCCAGGGATGCTTGGGGGGGGGGGGGGGCAGGAACATGAGGTGCTGGAGGTCAGACCTGGGTAATCCCTGGGTGGGCTACGTGCAGATCAGGTGCCTTCGCCCCTGATCAAACCTCTGGGCCCTTGACTAGAGAGTTGAAGTCTGAGTTCCCCCACCAGTCGAGGTCATTTCCTGAGCAGGAACGTCAGTGAAAGGAAGGGGCGGCTGTTGCTTCCCCCCAAGGCTGTTAGCGTCAAAGCTTCCCTCACGGCACAGAGATGCACCCCAGAAATCAGCTCCCTGGACGGAAGGCTCCCCTGGAGCCGTGTGCTGAGAGGGGCCTCCTTCGCTGCTTCGTCCTGTCTCTCATGCCCACTTCACAGATGGGGCAAATGGAGGCCAAGGTTCCCAAGGGCTGGAGAGAGACTCCGCAGCCCACACCCTCACCCCCTAGACCCTATTTCTCCTCTCCCACTGGCTAAACAGAGCTCTCCACCGTTGAGACCCCTCGAGCTTGGAGGGGGGCACCCAAGACGCCTCTCTGTCCCCCACCCCACCCCCCTGCCCTGAGTCCAGGGAGTGTGGCGGCTCCGCTGCTGCCCCTGCCTTGGTCAAGTGTCACCGGTACGGGGCCACGGGGCATCTACCAAGTTTCCAGGAAGCCACGGAGCTCTCGGGACACGCAGGAGTCTCCCAACTGAGCTTCCCGTGGTGGTGGGGGGGTGCGGGGTGAGGGGTCATCCCCGACCCCTGTGGGGGGCCATCCCCAGCCGCCCTGGCCCTCCCTGGAGGCCCCGAGGAACGGAATTCGCTTTATATCCTGATTGCGCAGCTCCGGCTGTGTCATGGAAAGAGGCGGAGACGCTGGGCCTGTGAGACGCATCAGGAAGACCCCTCCCCAAGACCCTCCCTCGGGGCCCAGCGGTGAGCCCGGGGCTACCCCAGCACCCCAAAGCCGCAGGGGAGCTCTTGCACTCGGCGGCTCTTCAGGGGAACTTTTTAATTTTTTTTTAATTAAAGCAAATAACTCCCCAAAAATGTTGGCTGGGGACTTTACGACAGAACCATCAATGGGCTCGCCGGTCCCGGCCCACCCGCCCGCCAGACCACAGGCGGCCCTCGGGACGGGCGGCTCTGGATTACTGGCGTCATCCCCGACCGCCGCCCCAGACAGCACGCGCCTCCCGGGTGCCCCCCCGCCCCCCGCGGGCTGTCCCGGCTCTGCTCTCAGGGCCTGACTCACGCGGCCCTGGCCCGACCCACACAGGCCAGCACAGGAGGGGCAGGTGACCCCCAGGGCAGGTGACCCGCGGGAAGCGGCCGAGGCAGAGGGAAGGAGAGGCCACGATCCGGACAGGGCCTCACTGGGCCCGGGGGGAGCGGACAGCCACTCTGCAGGAGGACCGCGTCCTGGAGAAACCTGGGAGGGGCTGGCCCTCCCCTCACGTGCCTGGTCCTCCTCCCCACCCCTCCTCCTGCTCCTCCTCCTTCTCCTTCTCCTCCTCTTCCTCCCCATCCTCCTTCTCCTCGTCCCCCTCCTGATCTTCCTCCTCCTCCTCCTCTCCCTCCCCCTCCTCCCCTTCCCCCTTCCCCTCTTCTTCCTCCTGCTGCTCCTCCTCCTTCTCCTCTTCCTCCCCATTCTTGCTATTCTCCTCATCCTCCTCCTCCAACTCCTCCTACTTCTCCTCGTCCTCCCCATCCTCCTTCTTCTCCTCCTCGTCCCCCTCCTGATCCTCCTCCTGCTCCTCCTCCTCTCTTCCTCCTCGTCCTCCCCATCCTCCTGTCCCTCCTTCTCCTCTTCCTCCTTGTCCTCCCCGTCCTCCCCCTCCTCCTTCTTTTCCTCCTTGTCCCCCTCCTCTCCCTCCCCCTTCCCCTCTTCCTCCTCCCACTCCTCCTCCTCTTCTTCCTCCTCATCCTCTCCTCCTCCTCCTCGTCCTCCCCATCCTCCTGTCCCTCCTTCTCCTCTTCCTCCTTGTCCTCCCCGTCCTCCTCCTCCTGCTCCTCCTTCTTCTCCTCCTTGTCCCCCTCCTGATCCTCCTCCTGCTCCTCCTCCTCTCCTCCTCCTCGTCCTCCCCATCCTCCTGTCCCTCCTTCTCCTCTTCCTCCTTGTCCTCCCCGTCCTCCTCCTCCTTCTTTTCCTCCTTGTCCCCCTCCTGATCCTCCTCCTCTCCCTCCCCCTTCCCCTTCCCCTTCCCCTCTTCCTCCTCCTGCTCCTCCTCCTCTTCTTCCTCCTCATCCTCTCCTCCTCCTCCTCTCCCTCCCCCTTCCCCTCTTCCTCCTCCCACTCCTCCTCTTCTTCCTCCTCATCCTCTCCTCCTCCTCCTCGTCCTCCCCATCCTCCTGTCCCTCCTTCTCCTCTTCCTCCTTGTCCTCCCCGTCCTCCTCCTCCTCCTTCTTTTCCTCCTTGTCCCCCTCCTGATCCTCCTCCTCTCCCTCCCCCTTCCCCTTCCCCTTCCCCTTCCCCTCTTCCTCCTCCTGCTCCTCCTCCTCCTCTTCTTCCTCCTCGTCCTCTCCTCCTCCTCCTCTTCCTCCCCCTCCCCCGCCTCCTCCCCCTCCTCCCCCACCTCTTCCTCCTCCTCCTCCCCCTCCTCCCCGCCATCCTTCTCAGGGCCCTCTGTGCCAGTCACGGCACTAGCTGACATCCGGGCTCCCTCCTCGGATGCTGGGAAGAATTTCCATTTCAGGAGGCCCGAGAGAAAGCTCAAGGGCTGCCCCCCCCCCCCCCCCGCCTCGGCTTTGCACACAGGAAGCCCCAGTTAGATCCCTGGCCCTGAGCGTGGCCGGGTGGGGCCTCCCAAAGCCAAAAACAGCAAATCAAACGCCCCGTTTCAATGGAGGTGCTTACAAGAAACTGGGGCAGAAGGGGCTGAGGCAATCCAGGGGGAGAGGGCGTGTGCCTTGCACAAGGCTGGCCTGGGCTTGATCCCCCACATTCCACAGGGCCCCCCGAGTCCACCAAGAGTGATCCCTGAGCACAGTGCCGGGGCAAGCCCTGAGCACCGCTGGGTGTGGCGCCAAAACAACCCTCGAAAAGTCGATCGATGAAATAAAGAACTTGGGGGAGGGCTGGAGAAACCGGATAGGGAAGCAGGCTCTCGGCTTGCCTGTCGCTGAGGCTACCTTGAATGTCCAGCACCACAAATGGACCCCAAAGCACAGCCAGGGCTCACACCCCAGAAGTGCCAGGGATATAGCCCCTAACCGTGGCCTCAAAACCAAAGTCATCACAATAAATGAACGGAAGAATGAACAGAGATGGGGCTGGAGCGACAGCACAGCGGGTAGGGCTTTTGCCTTGCACACGGCCAACCCGGGTTCGATTCCCAGCATCCCATATGGTCCCCTGAGCACCGCCAGAGGTAATTCCTGAGTGCAGAGCCAGGAGTGACCCCTGTGCATCACCAGGTGTGACCCAAAAAAAGCCAAAAAAAAAATGAATGAACAGAGTTTAGAGAAACTGAGGGAGTCTGAGCCTTGAGGGCCACATAGAGTCCCCCAAGCATCGCCATGTGTCACCCAGAAACAAAAAAAAATGGAAAAAGAAAGGGAGAAAGAACAAAGGAAGGAAGGGAGGAAGAAATTGCGGCCCAGAGAGGTTCAGCAACTGGACCCAGGTCACACAGCTAAGAGTCCGCCTAAGTCTGGGTCCTTCTCCCAAGGTCCTGTGAGCCGAGAGGCCAGAGGAAAAGGGCCACCAACCCCCGGACCCACAGACACAGTGCTCCCACAGCCACCGAGCTAGACGGGGTGGTGGCCAGCAGGTGCCCACGTCTTGGCCGGCACAGCCGCTGCCCCAAAGCAAGCAGCACCTTCTGCTGGGCCGGGCGCCCGGACCCCGCACCCCAGCTCAGGTCCCCGCCTCTCCCCGCCGCGGCCCCGAGCGGGTGTGATGAATGACAGCATTGTCACGCGTCCGGGTCGTAAAATATTACGAGCACACGTGGTGCCGCGGCCGAGCGGGCCAGCGCACTTTCCACTCCGCGCGCTCAATCGGCCTTTCAAGGGCAGGTGGCCAGGGCAGGGCGGGCGGGGAGGAGGGCGCGGGTGGGACCCCCACCCCAGGCCCCCGCCCACTCCATCCGGGTAGGCTTCGGCCAACAAGGAAAGCAGAGGTCTGGGGCCAGTTCTGGGGGGGCCGAACCCCTTCCCGGCCAGTGCCCCGTCCGGGAGAGCTTCTGTTCTTGGGAGGTGAGCACTGGAACGTGAGCCCCGGGCGCTGGCCGCGGAGGGATGTGGCCCCGCGCATGCCCAGAAAAGAAACCACCACCCCATACGGCACCAGGGCTAGACCGCCGCGGTCCAGACTGGGGCACCCTCGGGAGACGGGGCCACTCTCCTTTGGAGACAAGGAGTCTCTTGTTCAAGCTGGGCATGGGGGCCGGGAACTGGCCTACGGAGCTCTGACCCAGTGGCCTTCTGAGCACTGCTTGGGGAGAGCACCCACAACCCTCCCCCCCCAAAAAGGGCACAAAACAGAGAAATAAATAAACCTAATCTTGGTGTTATTTCCCACCCGACAGTCACTCCGAGGTCAGGCTCTGGTGTCACAGATGTTTCTGGTTTCCCTTTCCCGGCCCCTGTGGGGCCCTCTGGGCTCTGACTATATGTGCCTCAGTCTCCCTGCCTGTAATATGGGTCTACAGAGCATTGGCACCCACCGGGGCTGTATCATGACCCAGACACGGAAAGGTTTAGCGCATATGTGGGGACACGCTGTTCCAGCAACACCCGCCTATGAATCACGAGTAATTACGTTTTGAGGCACAAACTTTTACCATGCAAGTCAGCTGGATGGCCTGAGAACCCCCCACACCCCCCCCGCCAGGATGAAACCTTAGAGCTGGCTGGTCATTTCCTAGGGAGGGTCCATCCTGGCAACTGGGACTCAAAATGGATCTGGGATCTTTTTTTTTTAAGAAATAGGATTTTACCATAATGCCCATAAGGACAGAGAGGGGAGGAGGAGGAGGAGGAGGAGGAGGAGGAGGAGGAGGAAGAGGAGGAGGAGGAGGAGGAGGAGGAGGAGAAGAAGAAGAAGAAGAAGAAGAAGAAGAAGAAGAAGAAGGAGGAGGAGGAGGAGGAGGAGGAGGAGGAGGAAGAGGAAGAGGAGGAGCAGGAGGAGGAAGAAGAGGAGGAGGAAGAGGAAGAGGGGGAGGAGGAGCAGGAGGAGGAAGAAGAGGAGGAGGAAGAGGAGGAGGAGGAGGGGAAGAGGAGGAGAAGGAGGAGGAGGAAGGAGGAGGAGGAGGAGGAGGAGGAGAGAGAAGAAGGAGGAGGAAGGAGGAAGGAGGAGGAGGAGGAGGAAGAGGAGGAGAAGAGAAGAAGAAGAGGAGGAGGAGGAGGAGGAGGAGAAGAGGAGGAGGAGAAGAAGAAGAAGGAGGAGGAGGAGGAGGAGGAGGAAGAAGAGGAGGAGGAGGAAGAGGAGGAGGAGGAAGAGGAGGAGGAGGAGGAGGAGGAGAAGAAGAAGAAGAAGAAGAAGAAGAAGAAGGAGGAGGAGGAGGAGGAAGAGGAAGAGGAGGAGCAGGAGGAGGAAGAAGAGGAGGAGCAAGAGGAAGAGGGGGAGGAGGAGCAGGAGGAGGAAGAAGAGGAGGAGGAAGAGGAGGAGGAGGAGGAAGGAGGAGGAGGAGGAAGAGGAAGAGGTGGAGGAGGAGCAGGAGGAGGAAGAGGAGGAGAAGAAGGAGGAAGAAGAGGAGGAGGAGGAGGAAGAGGAGGAGGAGGAGAGGAGGAGAAGGAGGAGGAGAAGGAGGAGCAAAGTCTTCCGTAGAGGCAAGAAGATAGGAAGGAAACTGGGGGACATTTGGTGGTGGGAAATGTACACTGGTGAAGGAACAGGTGCTCGAATATTATATAACTGAAACGCAATCATGAACAAATTTGTAACTGCATCTCACTCTGATTTCATTTTTAAAAATAATTTTTTTTAAAAAAGGAAAACATAAGGGGGCTGGAGAGGTAACGCGGGGGTAAGGCACTAGCCTTGCACACGGCCAACCTAGTCCCAGCCCCAGCACCCCTCACTCCCGAGCCCTAGCAGGAGTGATCCCCAAAGCAGAGTCAGAGCCCTGAGCACAGCTGAGTATGTCCCCCAAAACAAAAAAATGCTTTAAGGGTTTATGGGTCTTGCTCCACAGATGCTTCTGGAACTGCGGGGAGGCGCGCTGGCGAGAATGATCTCTAACAGCCCTGCACCCCCGCACAACGGCAACGCCGGGCCCAGGCTTAGGGATAACGGGGGAGGAAACGCCTGTGGGAAGAAGCTGGGGTGAGGTTGGTGCCCCCTGAATTCCGGACAGACTCGGGAAGGGCCAGGACGCCCGGGGGAGGAGCTGAGCCTTTTGGTCCCGTTGCATAAAACGTGTCTGAGCTTTTGTTGGGGCCAAACCCAGCAGCGCTTCTGGCTCTGTGCTCGGGGGTCGCTCCTGGGAACCACGTGGAATGATGGGGTCCTCCCAGAGCACACCTGCCCCTGGAAACTTCCCCCCTGCCCCAGATTAAATTTGGGGGGGCTTTTTGGGTCATACCGAGCAGTGTTCAGGGGTTCCTCCTGGCTCTGCACTCAGGAATTACTCTTGGCGGTGCTCAGGGGACCCTATGGGATGGCGGGTATCAAACCCAGGTCGGCCGCATATAAGGCAAATGCTCTCTCCACTGGACTGTCGCTCTGGCCCCCAGATTATTATTATTATTATTATTATTATTATTTTGCATCATACCCAGGGATACACAGGTGTTACTCCTGGCTCATGCATTCAGGAAAAACTCCTGGCAGTGCTTGGGGGACCATATGGGATGCTGAGAATCAAACCCGGGTAGGCCGTGTGCAAGGAAAATGCCCTACCTGCTGTACTGTCGCTCGAACCCTCCTCCCCAGATTAAATCTTAACAGCACAAACTTCATCTCTGCTACACTCGCACACTCTCACACACTCATGCACACCCACACACTCATACACTCATGCACACCCACCCACACACACTCACACATTCACACACTCCCGCACACCCACCCATTCAGACATGCTGATACACTCATGCACACGTGCACTCTCGCACACACCCACACACTCCTATACCCGCGCGAGCACACTCCCGCACCCCTGCACTCACCCTGTTCCTCTCTCCCCTCAGACACGCAGCTCTGCAGAGCAGGACCCTGGGCTCAGAAGCAGATGTCGCAGCTGAGTGACAGACGGGGGAGGGGCCCTGTCCTGAGCATCACTACCCACCCAACAGCCATGACCACCCCCGCCCCAGAGAGGACAAACTTCCGTTTCCAACTTAGACTGGTGCACACTTGGCCCACACCAGCCCCCCTCACGAACAGCGAGGTGCAGGGGTTGGGGCAGGGAGTGACGCCCCAGTAGGGCCCTGCAGCCCACTGGGCATTAGTATCAGTGGACGCTCCTGCCCCTTCACCTGTGGTTCAGTTGCCAGTTTGCTGGACGCCCCTGCGGGGTTCATCTAAGGAGGGAAGGAAGGTTCAGGTGGAGGGGGGAGGCCCTGGAGGGGTCCCAGACCCCCCGGGTGCCTGGAGACAGTTTGAAACACATCTCCTACGTGTACCTTGAGAGTCGTGGCTTGAACGAGATTTCCCAGAGGGGTCTGGGGCCCGACGGAGGAAGGAGGGGCCGAGATGAGAATGGTTGCCCCTTTGCAGGGTGGGTGTTTGAGTGGGAGGCAGAGACGCTCGCAGACGAGCCAGCAACATGCATCTGGGATACCTTGAGCCCCCCAAACTTTACTGCCCGGTTCCCAGGCTGGAGGGCTGGGGGGTTCACAATGCAAGCTGGCCAAGGTCCAGTTTGGGGTACCCATTCTGGGCTGTCCCAGCTGCAGCTGGAGAGAGGGGCAGCAGCCTCAGTGCATCCTGAAGGGCGCTGAGCCCCCCAAGCCAGCCCTACCGCCAGCCCTCTAACCCTCACTATGGGCTCTTGGCTGGGGTCACAGCTGACAGTGCTCAGGGTCACTCCTGGTGAGCTCCAGGGACCCTGTGGGATGCCGGGGACTGAACGTGGGTCAGCCGCACACAAGGCAAATGCCCTCCCCGCTGGACTACCCCTCTGGCCCCCTCCAGGCTCTTGGCGGTGGACAGGGCAGGAGCTGTTCCCAAACACTAGGCTCTGGCCAGGCAGGTGGGCGAGGGTGATGTCCCACTGCAGATGGGAGGTCGCCTGGGGCAGTGGGGGGCTGTGGGCTCCCCCTCCTCACAGCCCTGTCTCAGCCCCCAGCACCCCTCCAGCGTGGGCTGAGTCAGATGCTGAGTGGCATCCTCTGACAGTGACTACGCTCGAGGACACGGGCTCCCTGCCCCTTCCCCTGGAATCCGAGCCCCCCTTTAAGTCCCCTTGGGGGGCTGGAGCGATGGCACAGCGGGGAGGGCATTTGCCTTGCATGTGGCCGACCCAGGTTCGATTCCCAGCATCCCATAGGGTCCCCCGAGCACTGCCAGGAGTGATTCCTGAGTGCAGAGCCAGGAGAAACCCCTGAGCATAGCTGAGTGTGACCCAAAAATCAGAAATAAATAATTAAATAAAAAGTCCCCTGGGGGGGGGGGGGGCTGGAGCGATAGTACAGTGGGTAGAGCACCCCTGAGCACCACCAGGAGTGATTCCTGAGTGCAGAGCCAGGAGTCTTTTCCAGATGTGATCCAAAAAGCCAAAATAATAATAATAATAATAATAAAACACTCTTTGATAGATGGGAGCAGTGGAAGAAATGAGGGGTCTCCCCAGGCATTGTCAGGAGGGACATTCGGGAACGAGTCACAAACCAAGGTCCTGTGGCCCCTGACCTCGCTCCCCCTCATCTCAATGCCAGTCTGAGTGCCACATCCACCTACTCCCTGGGACAAGTAGCCCGAAGGTCACGCCCCTTCCTGACCACTCACTGTCACCCCAAGCAATAGCATCCAGAAGCCTCAGTCCCACGTGCCCGGGTCCCGCTAACAGTGTCTCTTGCCGCAGGATTGTACAGTGACAGGTCGGCTTTGCTTGGTGGTTGGATTGGGGACCACAAACAGTGGCGCTCAGTGAAACCCTCTGGTGGCTGGGGGACCCCGCGGTCGGGGGGGCTGAACCCGGGCTCAGGAGCCCTCAGAGCTGTCCCCCAGCCCCCGGGACTGGCTTTAAGCCCGGATCAGCCTGGGCGCTCGTTTCCTGGGTCACTCGGGACGGGCTTCCGCGGGACCCCATTTTCTCCTCGTGGTTCCCTCGCGCTCCTGTTCGGATGACAAGCGGCTCGTCCCTCCCCCAGAAACCGAGGCAGGAAAAGACCGAGACCCCAAGTCTTGGCTGCCGGGTAGTCGTCCTGCCCCCTTCTCCCCATAACGTGAAGCGTCGCTCCCCGTCCTCCCCCAGAGCTAAACCCCGAGCCACGACCTTCGGGGCGGTCAATTCCCCAGGTGGACAAGGAACGACACAGAGCCCGCCCCCGCCCCAAGACTTGGAGTAATCTCAGCTCCCCACCCCAGCTGTCCCCGGGTGTGGGAGAAGCAGGAAACAGGATTACAAGATTATCCGCCAGCCTGAGTTCCTGCGCGCACTGTTATCACGGCCGACCCCCGGAGACATCTTTCTCCCTCTCCTGTCTGTGACTGCGGGGGAGGGCAAGTGAGGAGAAGACCAGAGCCTAGAACACAGCCCCCACAGGGCACAGTCAAGAGTCGGAATGACTCACTCCCAGGTCAGACAGCTCTGAGAGAGGGAGACAGGGACACGAGCACATTACAGCTGCCGAGCCCAGAATGCAAACGCTGTCTTACTTGCCCATTTCACAGCTTGCAAGACTGAGGCCCCTGCAGTGCAATGACTTGCCCAAGGATGCAGCCTCTTGTAAGTGTAGAGGAGTGCTGAAACCCAGGCCAGCCGGCTTCTGTAGCTTCCTCCTGAGGCTGCTCCGCTCAATCCCCTCCACCCCAGAGCTGGGGCACCCCAAGCTCCCCGGGAGAGCGAGGCAGATGCCCCTGTCTGCCCTCTTGACCTGGTCAGTGGTCAGCTGGGCTCTGCCTTCCCCGTGTCACCACTAACACGGTCGCACAGATACGGTGGTGGAAGAGCTCACGCGGGGCATTATTAGGCAACGTGCTCCTTCGAAACAGGGGTGGGCACCGCGGAGAGCACGTGCCTGGCACGCGTGAGGTCCAGGTTGGATCCTGGCAGCGCCAAAACAAGAACGATTAGAAAATAAATAGGGCCGGAGCGACAGTCCAGCAGGAAGGGCGTTTGCCTTGAATGCGGCCGACCCAGGTTCAATCCCCGGCATCCCACCTGATCACACAAGCACCACCAGGAGTAATTGCTGAATGCAGAGCCAGGAGGAAGCCCTGAGCATTGCCAGGTGTGACCCAAAAAGACAAGAGAGAAAGAAAGAAAAAGAAAGAGAGAGAAAGAGAAAGGAAGGAAGGAAGGAAGGAAGGAAGGGAGGGAGGGAGGGAAAGGAAGGAAGGAGAGAAAGAAAAAGGAAGGGAAGGGGAGGAAGAAAGAAGAGAGAGAAAGGAAGAAAGAAAGAAAGGAGATAAAGAAAAAGGAAAGAAGAAAGAAAGAAAGAAAGAAAGGAAGGAAGGAAGGAAGGAAGGGAAGAAAGAAGAGAGAAAGAAAGAAAGGAGATAAAGAAAAAGGAAGGAAAGAAGAAAAGAAAGAAAAAGAGAAAGGAAGGAAGGAAGGAAGAGAGAGAGAGAGAGAGAGAGAGAGAGAGAGAGAGAGAGAGAGAGAGAGAGAACAAAGAAAGATGTGCAGGGCCGGGTTCAGGTAGCTCAGGGAGAGAGATGAACCATCTTGTGTATGAACTCGGGGAACAAACCTGGACCCAATACCAAACCCCCAAACCTCTGAGACTTTCTTATAAAGGAGTGTGTGGGCTCACCTTTCCCGTGTCTTCCAGAAAGACTAAGAGATGCTTCCTACATGACCTGTGTTATTCTGAAACACTACTCCCCCCAAAGGAGGGCTGGGGTGGGCTTCCTCCCGGCCGAGACCCCAGGTGTGTTGGAGTGTCTCTCAGGGGCGAGCGGCCGGGAGTGCTGGGCTCTACAGGCACCGCTAGGCCGGCCCTTTGCCATCCAACCCCATTTCCCACTGGGGAACTTTGGCATCGTCCCGTCCACTCGTCGTCTCAGAACACTGACCACGGGACAGGGAGAGGAGCGGCCATGGTCCTACAATCTGGACAGCATACGGCGTCAAGTCTGCTCCTGCCCCCACCTGAATGAGGGCTCCCAGCGCTGTTACCAAGAACACGTCAGTGGGGGAGAGGAGGCAGGGAGAGGCGTGCCGGCGGAGGCAGGGACCCCCCGGGGAACCAGACTGCAGAGGGGGGCAGGAGGTGCTTTGCTTCCCAGGGGAGATGCAGACCCCAGATTCCTTCTGCTCACCCCAGACTGAGAGTGAGCGGAAGGCAGGAGAGTGCGCCTCCTCCTCGGGGCTCAGAGGGGCTGGGGGTGCACGGGACACCCTCGCCTCATCTCTGCATGGAGCATGGAGCTCCCCACCCCTCCCCTCTGCACGGAGCACAGAGAACCCTGCTCCTCACCTCTGCACGGAGCATGGAGCACCCCACTTCTCATCTCTGCATGGATCCCCCCACCCCTCACCTCTGCACGGAGCTCAGAACATCCCGCCCATTATCTCTGCATGGAGGACGGAGCCCCCCCCCCCAGCTCTGCATGGAGCACGGAGCTCCCCACCCCTCACCTCTGCATGGAGCACAGTGCACCCCACTCCTCACCTCTGCATGGAGCACCCTACCCCTCACCTCTTCACAGAGCACAGAGCACCCTTCCCCTTCACCTCTGCATGAAGCACGGAACACCCGACCCATTACCTCTGCGTGGAGCATGGAGCTCCCCACCCCTCACCTCTGCATCCTTGACATCCTGTGCAGTTCCATGTCATCGCTGCCCCGGAAGCCTTTGGCGAAGGGATTGTTCTCAATCTTCAGTTGGGTAATCTGGAGAGAGAGAGAGAGAGAAAGAGAGCTGTTTGTCATGGGGTCACTCCCAGACCACCTCAGGGGACACGGCTCCTAAGACACGTCATGGAAACGTGGCCCTTGGCCACCAGGAAAGGCCAAGGAAGGCAGGCAGGTCCATAGAAGCCGCCGCTTGGCTCCAGTGGAAGCCATTGAGAAATGTCGCCAGAAGATGGCTTTTGGAAGGGAGGAGCTGGTTTCGGTTTGCCTGTTAATTGGAGTCACACTCTGCAGCGTCCCAGCCAGGGGCGGCGGGGAGGAGGGTCATAGCATTTTGTGTTTCTGACATGATCTAGACCTCGATGCTGAGTCCCCTGCCCGCCAGTTGAAATGCTGCCTGTGTTTGCAGGGTACCTCATGTCCCACAACTAGGTAGAGTCCTCCTGGAAAAGGGAGAAGCGGGGTGGGGGTGGGGTTCCCATCTTGTGGGTCTGGAACAAACACCCCTCGATTCTGGCTTTCAAAATCCCACCAATCCAGACTTATTTCCTAGCTTTACAGCATTCGCTACTTGGAGGAAAACCAGGACCCCGATAAATAAAAGAGCACCCACTATTATCGGGGGAAGTTTGAGGCCACTCCCAGCAGTGCTCAGGGCTGATTCCTGGTTCTGTGTCCAAGGCTGACTCCTGGCTCTGTGTTTAGGCTTGACTCCTGGTTCTCTACTCAGGGCTGACTCCTGGCTCTGTGCTCAGGGATGACTCCTGGCTCTGTGCTCAGGGATGACTCCTGGTCCTGTGCTGAGGGCTGACTCCTGGCTCTATGCTCAAGGCTGACTCCTGGCTCTGTGCTCAGGGCTGACTCTGATGGGTTCGGTGCAAACCTCTTCCAGTTTGGAGGGGAGAAGGAGAGAACCCTCGCTCGAATGTTTGTGGCAATGCACAAAACTTGATCGTGGAGCAGATCCTGGCTCAGAGGCCCAGAACTTTCCACGCAAAATACCCATATAGCATCAACTAGGGAAAACAGGGCATCCCCAAGGATTGGCTCCAGGGAGCTCCAAGGGGCACTATAGAACACTCTGGAGGCAGAGAGACCGGGCTGGGTTCTCAGGGGTCCTGGGCTCCCCATCTCCACCTCAGACAGCTGCCCAGCTGAACCATGTTGTTACGTACCTTTCCAGGGTCCCGAGAGATGTTGCAGGGGTTAAGGTACTTGCCTTGCACGTGGCCAATGCTGGCACCCCATGGGGTCCCCTGAGTGCCGCCAGGAGTGACCCCTGAGCGAGAGCCACGAGTAAGCCCTGAGCCATTTGTGGTCCCCAAACCAAAAAGTAAAACAATAATAATAATTTAAAAAATGGAAGCATATTTCCAAGTCTGGAAGCGATAGCACAGCGATAGCACAGCTGGAGCGATAGCACAGCGGGTAGGGTGTTTGCCTTGCACGCAGCCAACATGGCCAACCCGAGTTCGATTCCTCCGCCCCTCTCGGAGAGCCCGGCAAGCTACCGAGAGTATTCGATATGCCAGACACAGTAACAACAAAGTCTCCAATGGAGACGTTACTGGGCCCGCTCGAGCAAATCGACGATCAACGGGAGGGCCTTTACTTTACTTACTTACTTATTTCCAAGTCTAAAATTCTCTCAATGTCGCCCTGAAATCTCTTCCTAGTCCATAAAAAGGAAGTGACTGTTTTGACTCTCCAGACTCCAGAGAGTCGCAGGAAGCCCTACGCTCCAGAACAGGCTTCTCTCGGCTGCAAGACTGGAAACAACTTTTCACACCCACTGGGGCTCCCCCGACAGAAGGAGGGTCGGAAGGAGAACAGAGAAGAGAAATGGGGAAAATCCCCTCTGCACTCCACAAATCTGAGCACCCACAAAACTCTGTCCCTATGGTCAGTGGTGGACTTAGAAACAAGAACTAGTTTCTTTGACTTTTTTTTTCTTTTTGGGTCCCACCCGGCGATGCTCAGGGGTTACTCCTGGCTTTGCACTCAGGAATTACTCCTGGTGGTGCTCAGGGGACCATATGGGATGCTGGGGATTGAACCCGGGTCGGCTGGGTGCAAGGCAAACGCCCTCCCCGTGGGACTATTGCTCTGAACTACTGTTCTGGTGACTCGTTACTTTGAGTCACCAGCAGTCATGAGGCGTTCTGAGTCTCTTGACCCACTTGGTCTTCTGTGGCCCTGTGTTCTGAGAGAGGTGACTTGTTCAGCAACTTCAGACACTCTCTAATGAGGGGCCAGAGTGACAGTACAGCGGGGAGGGCATTTGCCTCACTCACAGCTGACCCAGGTTCTCTTCCTCGCATCCCACACGGTCCCTGGACACCTCCAGGAGTAATTCCCGAGTTCAGAGCCAGGAGTAAGCCCTCAGCACTGCCAGGTGTGGCCCCCCAAATTTAAAAAACAAGCAAACAAGGGACTCTAACATGAAGGCAAATCAGACACCTAGGGCCAGGGAGATGGTTCAAAGGGCTGGAACACACGCTTGGCATGTGGGAGCCCCAGGTTTGATCTTAAAACCACCAGCAGGGCTGGAGCAATAGCACAGCGGGTAGGGCATCTGCCTTGCACGCGGCTGACCCGGGTTTGATTCCCAGAATCCCATATAGTCCCCTGATCACCGCCAGTTGTGATTCCTAAGTGCAGAGCCAGGAGTACCCCTGTGCATCGCTGGGTGTGACCCAAAAAGCAAAAATAAATAAATAAATAATCTTAAAAAAAAAAAAAAGGAACAAACCCCAAGCAGTACCATGTGTGGCCCTGAAACAAAACCAATATATATATATATATATATATTGGTTTTATGCATATAGGTACATGTGATATATAAAATATAATATGCATAGTACATATGATCATAGTCTGTATGTCCCTATATGCATATAACCCTGTATATACAGAGTCTTTACTACTAAAATACATGTAATATCAGCGTTTAGAAAGTTACATTCAGGGGCCAGAGAGATAGTACAGCAGGTGAAGCCTTGGCCTTGCACATGGCCAGCCTAGGTTTGGCCATGAGCAAGGCAATCCCCAGCATTCCATAATACAGTCCCCTGAGGTCAGCCTGAGCCCTGAGTGCAGAGCCAGAAATAGCCCCTGTGCTGTTGCTGGGTGTGGCCCCAAATCCACATTTTAAAAAAGCCAAAGGACATTCAATGGGGCTGGAACAATAGTACAGCAGGTAGAGGGCTTGCCTTGCATGTGGTTGACCTGGGTTCAATCCTGGGCACCCTACGGAGTGCAGAGTCAAGAGTGACTTCTGAGCAATGCTGAATGATCCCCAAACGGCATAGTCACGGTCCTCCCGTTGTTCATCGATTTGCTCGAGCGGACCCAGTAACATCTCCATCATGAGACTTGTTACTGTGTTTGGCATATCGGGTACGTCACGGGGAGCTTGCCAGGCTCTGCTGTGTGGGCGAGATACTCTCGGTAGCTTGCCGGGCTCTCCGAGAGGGGCAGAGGAATCGAACTCGAGTCGGCCATGTTGGCTGCGTGCAAGGCAAACGCCCAACTGCTATGCTATCGCTCCAGCCCCCAAAACAAATCAATAAAATATGTTCTATGATGCCACCCGGGTGACATTCTGCAAAAGGCAAAATGAGGGCGACCAGAAGATCAGTGAGCCCAGGCAGGGTTTGTTCCGTTCGATACTACAGTAGGATGTGAAACGCAGGCCTAAGCCCGGAAGTAAACCAGGGCTTCATGCATGATGACGAACAGCCCCAGCCCCGCTGGCCTTGCTAGTGGGGACGCCTGCGGGGGACCCAGGCAGGATTTGGGACCTCTGTGCTTTGGTTTGGTTTTGATTTGGGGAGCAGTTGGGGTTGGGTCACACCCAATGATGTTCTGTGCTGAGCAGTCACTCCTGGAGGGACCCAGGGGGCCATATGGGATGCCGAGGATCGAACCCTGATGGGCTGCCTGCCCTCCCCACTCCACCATCACTCGGAGCTCTGTGCTCGCCACTATACAAGAACATGCACCTACAGTTATCCTAACACATAAAGGCAACTTTTGCTTTGTGCCTGTTTGATGGCCACTACTGGTGGTGCTCGGGGACCACTCCAGGCTCAGGTGCCCTGGTGATGTTCTGGAACAAACCCAAGCCTGCATGCAGAGCCCGAGTGTCAGCCCTTTTTTTTGTTTTGTTTTTTGTTTGTTTTTTCTTTTTGGGTCACACCCAGCGATTCTCAGGGGTTCCTCCTGGCTCTACACTCAGGAATTACTCCTGGCAGTGCTCGGGGCACCATATGGGATGCTGGGAATCGAACCTGGGTCAGCTGCGTGCAAGGCAAACGCCCTACCCGCTGTGCTATCACTTCAGCCCCACATCAGCCCTGTGCACCCCCTGGCCAGCCCCTCAAGTCAACTCTCCAGACAACCGAGCACGTGGGTAGTAGGTGCCCACGCCCCCTGCCCACCTCTAGTTCTTTGTACCTTTGCCGCCTTCCCGCAGTGCCCCCATTTTGATTGGACTTTTTGGAATGAGTAGAAAAATCTATAAAATCCATTTGGAAAACAGTCTTGAAAATGTACACTTCTGAGCTCAGTTCTATTTTGAGTCGATTTTCCATCACCTAATGGGGCTTTCGTTCCCAACTCGGATTTTTTTTTTTTTTCACAATAAAATACAACCCACTTAACCACCAACTTTTTTCTTTTTTCAAGTTGAGGCTCAAAGAACATTAAGTAAAATTGAGATCATTTAAATAAGGCTGGAAGGAATCATGCCCCACCCTCTGGGCTCTCCTCCCCCAGTTACTGAAGTCAGTCCCCCCACCCCACACGCCTGCCCCCGCTGCCCTCCAAGCCGAGAAGACCAAACAGGTGTGGCACTGGGGCTGAACTAATGAATCATGAAGTCATTTGCTCCAAAAGCTCAGAACACAGAATGATCAGAGAAAGCAGAAATGTGGGGTGGTATTATTTTAAAAAGGCCCTCCCGTTGATCGTCGATTTGCTCGAGTGGGCCCAGTAACGTCTCCATTGGAGACTTTGTTGTTACTGTGTCTGGCATATCGAATACTCTCGGTAGCTTGCCGGGCTCTCCGAGAGGGGCGGAGGAATCGAACTCGGGTCGGCCATGTTGGCCGCTTGTAAGGCGAACGCCCTACCGCTGTGCTATCGCTTATTTTAATCTGAAAAAAAAAATTGGGGTGGGAGGGGTTTGGGGCCACACCCGGCAATGCTCTGGGGCAACACCTGTCTCTGCACTCAGGAATTACTCCTAACAGTGCTCAGGGAACCACAGGAGATGCCAGGAATCGAACCCGGGTCAGCCAGGTGCACAGGAAGTGTCAGACTGGCTGTGTTATCACTCTGTGGGCTGGAGAATACGTTCACTGAGCTGGAACCCGTGCTTTGCATGAAAGAGGCCCAGGCCTGATTCTCAGTGCTGGACGGTCCCCTGAGCCTCAACAGAGGCAAGAGGAGAGAAAGGAGTAACCTCTGAGGACCCCACCTTACCCCAATCCTACGCACCACCACCGGAGCTTCCGAGAATATAACCACTCAGAGAAGCAATTATGCTACATCCACAGTTATTTCCTCGACTTACCCTGAGGGTTACCCAGGAAACCCATCCAGAGTTGAAAATGCCCTGTCTGAACATTTTTTTTTCTTTTCGGGTCACACCCGGTGATGCTCAGGGGTTGCTCCTGGCTCTGCACTCAGGAATTACTCCTGCCAGTGCTCGGGGGGCCCTCTGGGATGCTGGGAATCGAACCCTGGTCGGCCAAGTGCAAGACAAATGCCCTACCCGCTGTGCTATCGCTCCAGCCCCTGTCTGAACTTTATCACAAAGCCCAACCCACCTTTTGATTTTCTATCCCTGCTGAGCTCTCTGGCCTCAAGCCCAACCTCTCCTCACTGCTCCTCACTGTGCACAGAGCACTTACATCTGGCTGAAGAGGCAGTTCAGGGGTTAAGGCACTTGCACAGTGCCCCAGACCCCACCCGTTAGGCGGATCCTTAAGTGCAGAGCTAGGCATAAGCCCTCAGCCCCTCCGGGTATGGCCCCAGATCCAAACCAACACACAAAAAGAACAGTATCTGCTTCCAGCCCAGGCAAAATCGCCCCACGGGAACCTGTCATTCGAGAACTGACAGGTGTGTGTGTTTTTTTTTAACTCCTGGTGGTGCTCCGGGGACCATATGGGATCCTGGGAATCGAACCCAGGTCAGCCACATGCAAGGCGAACGCCCTCCCCACTGTGCTATCACTGCAGCCCCAGGGGTGATTTCTTGAACATGGGATTTAAAGGGAGACGCCAAGCCATGGAGCACTCCCAGGAGCGTTTGGCTGACGAGCACTGGCCTCACTCGGCACACGAGGAACCATGATGACAAGCCACACTGCACGCCTGGGGAAGTGGGGACTGTCTGTGTCCAGAGAGGTGGGCCTGGGCAGAGCCGGTGGGGTGCTTGCCTTGCGTGCAGCTGATCTGGGTTTGATCCCCGGCCCCACACTTGGTCCCTCCAGCACTGGCAGGAGAGGTGCCCCTGAATGCAGAGGCAGAAGTACACCCCGCGCATGGCTGGGTGTGGCCCCCAAGCCAAATAAAACAAAAAAAAAAAAACAGAGATGCAGACCTTATATGCAAGAACTAGACTTTTTTTTTCTTTTTTTTCTTTTTGGGTCACACCTGGCAATGCACAGGGGTTCCTCCTGGCTCTGCACTCAGGAATTACTCTTGGCGGTGCTCAAGGGATTATATGGGATGCTGGGAATCGAACCCGGGTCAGCCACATGCAAGGCAAACGCCCTACCCTCTGTGCTATCTCTCCAGCCCCAAGAACCAGACTTCTTGCCCCAGAGACTAAAGCTCAGGGCCCACTGGCCCGCGGAAGGTTCACCTGGGCTGATGCCAACGTCAGCTATTTGTTCTGAGTCCAGCTGGGCTGTTCCCTGACTAGTAGGCCACTTCTCTGAGAATGCCCCTCCCCCCACCTCCTGTCCACACACTGCCCCCTTGCAGCCCAACGCACACGGGCGTCCGCACTACCCCAGAAACTCCCCTGAAGCTGACTTCCATCCATCATCTCCCTGCGCTCTCTCTCCAAATCCAGCCTCAGCCCAGATATCCGGGGGGAGGGACGCCGGGGGGGGGGGGGCGTGGGGAGAGGACGTATAAATGCCAACTCCACCAATGAGACACAAGCTGTAAAAGTTAATGAGAATAATTGTGGATTCTGGCTGGGGGAGGGGGGAACATTTCTTTTAGAAAGAAAATAAAACAACCCCCAAAACCCTCACGAGGTCCAAAAAAAAATCTTAATTATGTCTCTCTATGTTCATTTCCTGGTCCCCACCAGAAAGCTCATACCTCATAAATACAGGGTCCTTACGCAATGATTTCAGCAGGAGGAAAACGCTTTCTAGCTGCCGGGGGAGTTCCTACGGTGGGGCAGATGCGCTCACACACACACACACTCATACACACACACTCATACACACACACTCACACGCACACACTCACATGCACTCACAAACACTCACACACACTCATACACACACTCACACGCACACACTCACACACACAAACACTCACATACACACACACACACACACACACATACACACAGCCATTGTCACAAGGGCTGGGAAGCCCAGTGTGTACACCAACATATGTGAGCACCTAAATATTTCTAAGCTGCTGACAAGCACTGTGAAACCTTTACAAAAACGTGGTTCACTGAGCATGGCCTAGGCCGGGAAGACTGGGGTTTTTTCATCTCTGGTCCTGAGCCCTCAGCCATCTGGGGGAGTGATGCACCCCCCACCTCCACCCCCGGGAAAGGCAGCTAGGCCCAGGCACTCTGCCCTGTGAAGGAGACCAACCCAGAGCCGACAGCAGAGTGAGCTCACTCTAAGACAGCAAGTGGAACTGTTCCTCTAGTGCATTTAAAAGCTCCAGGGTGGGGCTGGAGCAATAGCACAGCGGGGAGGGCGTTTGCCTTGCACGCTGCCGACCCAGGTTCGATTCCCAGCATCCCATAGGGTCCCCCGAGCACCGCCAGGAGTGATTCCTGAGTGCAAAACCAGGAGTAACCCCTGAGCATCGCTGGGCGTGACCCAAAAAGCAAAATAAATAAATAAAATAAAATAAAAGCTCCAGGGTTCAGGGGCTGGAGCTATATTATATAGCACAGCGGGTAGGGCGTTTGCCTTGCATGAGGCTGACCCAGTTTGATTTCCCAGCATCCCATATGGTCCTCTGAGCACCGAGTGCAGAGCCAGGAGTAAAGCCCTGTACATTGCCAGATGTGACCCAAAAAGCTCCAGGGTTCAGGGGCCGGAGCCATAGAAAACAGGGAGGGCGTTTGCCTTGCACACAGCCAACTCGGGTTCAATCCCTGGCATCCCAGACGGTTCCCTGAGCATCGCCAGGTGTGCCTCAAAAAAAAAACAAAAAACAAAAAACAAAACAAAACAAAAAATGCTCCAGGGACATTTTTTGGGTCCCCTGAGCAGAGCCAGGAGGAACCCCTGAGCATTGGTGTGACCCAAAAAGCAAAAATAAATTAATTTATTTATAAATAAATGCAATGAAATAAATAAATACAAATGCAATGAAATAAACGTCCATTCCCCAAACTATTTATTCCCCAGGCCGAGGCCCAGCCCTAGGCCAGTCTCTATGTCTGCACTTCTGGGGCCCTCCCAGCTCAGCCTCAGGACCGGGTGACCCTGGGAATGTGGCAGTGTCTCCGCCCCCTGCCATGAGCCCCACCTCGGTGCTTCTCCCCGGGAAGGAGGCAGGCCTACAAACCTCAGGGCTCAGCCAACTGGATCCCGCGGGCCACGTGGGCAGAGGCACGAGTGGGCTTATGGGTCTGCTCCCCACATAGGAATCCTGGGCCCCCGAGTATGGGGGTC
The DNA here is from genome assembly GCF_029834395.1 of Sorex fumeus. NCBI lineage: Eukaryota > Metazoa > Chordata > Mammalia > Eulipotyphla > Soricidae > Sorex > Sorex fumeus. The sequence goes on from NW_026606246.1 coordinate 408,977, forward strand.
TCAAGGACTGCCAGGGGCGAGGCTCAGGGTTGAAAGCAAGAGAGGCAGCTGCTTCCAACCCCTCCCTATGCCAGGGAACTGGTACGAGGCTAGCTGAAGGGACAGGGTCGTCCCCCCAGCCCCCTCAAACACGGAAGGAAAATGCATCCCTGCATGGCGTCCTCACGGGCACTGGCAAATGCACCTGTCAGGGCTCTGAGCAACCCCACCCCACAGGTGGGCGCTGAGAGGGGTGACTGGTGGTCTTGTTGGTGGCCAACCCTGGTTCTATCCCCTGCACCACAGCTGGAGTGACCCCTCCCCCAGCCCAAGCGCAGCTGGGAAGAGCCCCCTGTGCCCTTTGGGGAGATGTATAGAAAAATAGAAATCGAAGAGATGGAGAGATAGTACAGCAAGGCAGGCACTGGCTTTGCATGCAGTGGACTTGGGTTCGAGTCCCAGCACCCGCTAGAGTCCCCGGGCCCCATGAGGAGTGAGCCCCGAGCATTAGAAAAGAGAAAAATGTGGGGGGGGGGACAAAGGAATTGGGGAGAGAAAATATAGTCACACAAGATCGGTAATGAATGTCAGGCTGCATAACTCTGTGGCACAGCTCAGATCGAATTCTTCGATATTTGTCCTGGTTGTAAGACAACTGTGCCTCAAGGAAACTAAAGCAGGGTCTAGAGTGATCATACAGCAGACTGGGAGCTTGCTTTGCACGCAGCTGACCCGGGTTCGATCCTCGGCATCCCATAGAGTCATGGAGCACCACCAGGAGTAATTCCTGAGAGCCAGGGGTAACTCTTGGACGTTGCCAGGCATGGCTCAAAAACAAAAACTAAAAATAAGAAAGAAGGAAGGAAAGAAGGGGGAGGGCTGGAGTGATAGCACAGCGGGTAGGGCGTTTGCCTTGCACGCGGCCGACCCGGGTTCGATTCCCAGCATCTCATATGGTCCCCTGAGCACCGCCAGGAGTAATTCCTGAGTGCAGAGCCAGGAGTGACCCCTGAGCAATGTTGGGTGTGACCCCCCCAAAAAAAGGAAGGAAAGAAGAAAGAAAGAAAGAAAGAAAGAAAGAAAGAGAGAAAGGAAGGAAGGAAGGAAGGAAGGAAGGAAGGAAGGAAGAAAGGAAGAAAGAAAATAAAAGAAAGGAAGAGAAAGAAAAGAAAAAACAGGGGTTGGAGCAGTAGCACAGAGGGTAGGGCGTTTGCCTTGCACGCGGATGACCCGGGTTCGATTCCCAGCATCCCATAGGGTTCCCTGAGCACTGCCAGTAGTAATTCCTGAGTGCAAAGCCAGGGGTAACCCCTGTGCATCGCCAGGTGTGACCCCCCCCAAAATAAAGCAAAGAAATCAAGAAAAAAAGAAAAAGAAAAAGAAAACAGGAGGGTTCAAGAGTCTCTTGCCTTGCACACAGAAAACTCAGAAGTTCGATACTCAAAAGCACAAATGGTCCCCCCAGAAGAGTAAGTCCCACCCTGAGTGTGTGCAGCCCACCTAAATAACTATAACCCACACAGGGGGACTCCCCCAGACCTCCACACGCCTGCTGCACCCTAAGGTCATCAGGACACCGCACTGAGGCATCTCCACCAGGTCCTCACACACCACTTCCTTTCTGTCTGAACCTGGACTTTCAGGGGGGCCAGGGACACCTCGATAATTCTTGCACGAGCTGAGGGACTGGGAGCCTCTGATCTGACGCTGGGGAGCTGAGTGTCTTGGCTCCTCGGGGGTTGTCTTCTGGGCATCTTTCCCCCACGGGGCCCTTCCCACAACGTTAAACCTGAGTCACTGCAGCCAGAGTGGAGGCAGGTCGGCTCCGAGCAGCCACACTCCAATTAGCCCGAAATAACTTGGCGGCGTTCAGGGCATCTGACCGGGATGTGCTCAGAGCCTAGGAGACGCCTTCCTCTTTAAGGAGCCTCAGCAGGCCTGGGAGCACTGTACAGGCCGCTCGGCAGGAGCCCTGGGCTCCAACCAGGCACCAGCAGGAGTGACCCAGACACCAAGCCTGGACTAGCCCCTGAGAGGGGCCGGGTGTGACTCTCGGGCCGGAGAAAAACAAAGGGAAGGGTCAGCATTTGGGACTGATCAGGGCACTGGCTGCGGGCTCAGCACGGGGGCCCGGCCTGGGCCCTGGCATTTGGGGGTGAGTAGATTTTCTTCTGCGGGGAAATCCCTCTCAAGAACTGGCTTTCCCCATCGTAGGCAGCCTGCCTCGTGAGCTGGGGGAGAAGCAGCTGGGATGGAGAAGGGGTCACTGAGTCAATGATGGCTGGAGGGATCGCTCGGGATGGGACACGTGTGCTGAACGGGATGGCCTTTCAGTATCTGTACTGCAAACCATAATGCCCCAAAGCAGAGGATGGGGGAAACTGTCCGCCATGGAGGCATGGAGGGTTGGAAAGGGGGGTGGGGGGTTACTGGGGACATTGGTGGTGGGGAACGTGCACTGGTGGAGGGGTGGGTGTTAGATCATTGTATGGCTGAAACTCAAACATGAAAGCTTGTAATTGTAGCTCACGGTGACTCAATAAAAAATAAATTAAATTAAATTTAAAAAAAACAAGCAGGGCCTGTGGCTGAGAAGAGACGTCCCCAACAGCAGAGCCTGTTACTGCACACACTCATGCACACACAAAACTACACGCACAAAGAAACACATGCATATACCTGTGTACATAGATGTATACACACATGTCCACACACACGCATACCACACACATGCAAGCACATACACATGAATACACATGCATACACATGGCACCCCCCATGCCCAGCCTGTCTGCCTCTGTGTGGCCCCTCAGCCAATCCCGCCCTCACCTGGTGGGGGGGGGGGGGAGACAAAGGAGAGCAGGGGAGGGTCAGTCCCTCCCTTCTTATCACCCCTACAGTACCCCCACCATCCCCTCCCCATGGCCATCTCCCCCAAATCTTTTGTTTGGGGGGGACACTAAAGGCGGTGCTGGGGCGTTGGTCCTGGCCACACTCGGGGACCGTGCAGTGCTGGGGACCAGCCCGGCGTCCCACGTGGCCACTTCACCCCCCAGATCTCCCTCCCACGGTAGCACAGCTCCCCCCACCCCCCCCCCCAAAGTCCAGCATCGCCTGATTCCAGAGCTTCCTAACCAGGACGAGGGGTCTTCCCGCCCCCCACCTTGAAGCCCCCCCCCCCATCAAGCAATTCTAACACACCCAGGTGACGCCTGATGAGGCAAGTGAAGCTTCTCTCCTAAGCAAAGGCAGAACGTGCTCCCTGAGCTGCGGTCCTGGGCGCCTGCTTCCCCGGCACTGTCAAGCTGTGAGACTCCAGCCAGGGCCTGTGTGTCGGGCAACTGCCCTCTGAGACACTGCCCACCTAAGACTCCAGCCAGGGCCTGTGTGTCGGGCAACTGCCCTCTGAGACACTGCCCACCGGCAGGAACTCCCTGCACGACCCCCCACGGCACCACCAGCTCCTAAACTACCCGGTGTCCCCTCCCCATGCTGGGGCCGAGGGGTCAGAGTCCGGGCATCTAGGCTGCTGCCAGCGAGGCACCCCACGATGCTGTGTGTGAGCACACAACAGCCCAGCTGGGCCCTGCAGGAGCAGCAGACCCTGAGATCTGTGACCTGCTCTGGGAGGCACAGCAGGAGAGGAAACTGCCACCACAGAAACAACGGGGGCTACCAGCGCCCCCACACCACAGCCCCAGAGCCTGGCAGGACCAGGTCTTCGCTTGCTTGTGTATGAGTGTGCGGAACTTGGCACGTTCGTTTCTGATCAGCATGTATGCTAGTCTGTGCACATGTGTGCGTGCATGTGTGTATATGTGCTTGCATGTGTGTGGTGTGCATGTGTGTGGACATGTGTGTATATTTGTGTGTGTGCACGAGTGTGTGCATGTGTATGCATGTGTATGTGCTTGCATGTGTGTGGTATGCGTGTGTGTGGACATGTGTGTATACATCTATGTACACATGTACACAGGTATATGCATGTGTTTCTTTGTGCGTGTAGTTTTGTGTGTGCATGCATATATGTATACATGTGTACATGCTTGCATGTATGTGATGTACATGTGTGTGGACATGTGTGTATACATGCATGTACACGTGTACACAGATATTCACATGTGTCTGTGTGTATACATTTGCGTGTGCACGTCTGTGCGCATGTGTGCACGGGTGCGTGTGTTTGTGCAGGAAGGTGCATGTTTGTGCGTCGTCCCAAGCCGGGGAATGCACTACAAAATACTGTAATTATAAGGCAGCAGCTTCTGCCCAGCTAAAGATGGGGGTGTGGGGGCGGCTGGTGCCCACTGGGCGAAGAAAGCATCCTTGTTTGTCTGCCGGTGTTTGAGCCACACCCCGCGGTGCCTGGGTTGGTCGGGCAGTGCTCAGGGACCATGCAGTGTCAAGGATTAACCCCCCCACCCCCCGTTTGGGTGTTTGGAGCAGGCACGCCAGCCCTTGGCACCACCTCCCTGACCAGGAACGGAACTTCAGGTGCCAGGCTGGAGTAGCAGATGCCAGCGGTGAGCGGGCAGGCAACCTCGCCAGGGGTCCCCTCCGCTCGGCACTTACCTTGTGGTTTTGGTAGGAAGTCACGGCGATGAACGCAGTCTCCGGGAAGACGTGAGTGCAGAAGGCCGTGTTTTTGGAGCCAAATCCATTATTTTCGTCCGCTTTCACAATATGCAATCTGGGCTGGTATTTGTGCATGGAATTTAGGATAATCTAAAAATAATAAAGAAGATGGAATTGGGAAAACATAATCAAAACCCTTTTCTTTCCAGATCAACCCCAAATCTCCCTCCCCCTCAAAAATCGGACTCTATCCATAAACTCAGAGGGGCGGGGGGGCGGGGGGGAGGGGGACATCGATTTTATTTTTCTCCTGTTTTGAAAAGGGGCCAGAGATTTCATTAAAAAGAAACATTTCAAAAATGACAATTTCCAACTGAACAAGTTAGGCTAATATTCCAGGAATCTGCCCAAAGCATACAGGGCAGTAAATCAGAATTCTTAATAAAGTTTGCTTAATAAATTAGCTCCCTCCGCTGGGCACTTCCCACCCCCTGCTGGACGCTCAAAATCTGGAGTGGCCGGCCGGCCCGGGACCCTCAGGAAGGGAGAGAAGAAACCAGCAGACATAATACCCCACCCCCACAGCCAGACGAGAAACACAAAAACTTCTAAAGGATGCAAAGGAAGAGAAGGAAGTTTGTGGAGTCGCAAGAACCCCCCTGCTGGGCCCTTTGTTCCGTGAAGGGGCAAAGTCCAGCTAAAGAAGCTGGAGCTCGGCTGGTGGGACCCGCTCGGTCCCCACTTCCCCACTTCGGAGAAGGCCACCCTCCTTGGGCTGGAGACACATCTCAGGTCCCAGACAGCCCTTCCCGGGCATCCCTGCCCCAGAGGTGCCAGCAAAACAGCTTTTCTCCCTCCTTGCTACCTTCTCCACCCTTACTGCCGTCCAGGCCGCCCAGAGCATCTGCTCTGGCGCACTCGGGGTCCAGCCGGTGCCGTGATGAGGGGGTCTGCAGGCGCTGGGGACACAGGGAACTTTGCTGTTCTCGGGGATCCCATTTCCACACAGCCGGGCTACAAACGCCGACATTTATAGACCCGTGGACCAGGTGGACACTCAGCGCGCTGAAGGGGCTGAAAGTCTGGCTTGCCCCCCCCCAACTTCTTCCCAAACTGGACCCCAGAACGGCGGGGGCGGGGGCTTTCCTCTTTGAGGCTTCGATTGGTGCGGGGACTGATGGTGGTGGAATGAGGGTCTTGGGTCACCCAAACCCAACAGCGTCCCTCCTCCTGGGGGTGGGGCGGGAGGTCTGGCCGCAGCCCCCACCCCACGGCCCTGACCAGCCCAGCAGGGAGCCCAGCGGCTCTAATCTCAGGGCCCGGGGGACAGAGACGCCGGTCGGGCCAGTGTGGCGACAGAGAGACGCAGCGGGGCCCCGAGCGGGCGGCCAACGTGCCCTGGCCATCCCGGCCATCGTCCCGGCTTAGCCAAATTGCTCTGACGGCTGGGGCCAGCGCAGGCCTCGGCACGAGGGTGATCTAATGGCCCCTAATTTGATTAGGGCCCCTCTGGACGGCCGGTGCGGGGGTCTGGGCTGGGGATGTGGGCAGCGGGGGAGCCCGGTGGAGCTCAGGGGTCCACTGCCTCTCCTACTGGGGGTTGGGAGGACAGGAGGGGCTCCGCACGGACGCTTTGTCCTCAGGGATGACGGGGCGGCAGCCTCTGGCCCGGAGACGCCGAAGCTCAGGTCTCTCCCGATGTTTGTCCTTCAGGTTCCCACGGGGCTGCCAAGCTTGGGGTCTTAAGGGGCACAAGAAAGGCCCCGCAGACTGAGGGGGCCTGGGGCCATTGCACACGCAGGGGCTGCTTGGGGGCTGCATTCCCCACCGCAGACTCCCAGCTTCAGGCCCCTCCAAGGACCACCCCAGCTGTCCCGCTTAGGTCCGCTGCCTCCCCTCGCCCCTCACTTCCAGATGGGGTTGGGGGAGGGGCACACCAAGACCCAAGAGTCTCAGCAAAGAGACATCAGAGCTGATCCAAAGGGCCACTTTGGCCCGGCCATAAACCACATGGTACCCCAATACAAAGGGTGTGGCCCTGGGCACTGCCACCCTGGCCTGTACCCTATTCATCACACACACACACACACGCGCGCACACACACACACACACACACACACACACACGAGTCCTGAGAAAACCAGAATGCAGGGCACCCACTTGGCAGAATTACTCGAAACTGGAGTCTGGTGATTTGCCAATGCAGGTTTAGGGACATTTCTCCCCAAATCAGTTTAGTTCTTCATTTGTCTTTGGGGGGCAGGGGGTACCCTAGCAGAACCTCCAGAGGCCCCGCTTCATGGGCATACGGGAAGGGCTCTGCCGACAGGTTTGGCCGCATCACCCCCAACTCCCTGCCCCTCTCCTGGGGCCAGACTGGGGATCTGACCCCAGCCTCTCTTTCTCTGCGGGGAGCAAGTGTTTAGGGGAGCTGGGAGTGGGGGGATAAGACCAGTAGAACGGCCAGAGAAGGGAGAGGGAGTGAGTCCCCTCTCTGCGGGCTGGCGTCCCCGCTGGCAGAAGAGGGGCCGGAGAAGCGGAGAAGCGGAGCTCTGCCTCTCAGACAAGCACCCCGATTTGTCGCCAGGCTGCAGGCTGAGCTAAGGATAGCAGGACGGCGCCCCACCCCTCATCGAGGCTAGATGGACTTCCTGGTCCCTAATCCCCGCGCGGGCTGCACTCAGACCCACCATGCAGCCCGCACCCGAAACACCTGCAGAAGCAGATTTGGGGGCACAGCGAGATGGCAAAGGGGGGTGCTGGGCAGGAGAATCGCCTCCGGGAGAAAGCAGGCCCCCAGCACGGGGAGAGGGGGCTCAGAGGGAGAGGGGGAGACCCAGAGGAAGCAACGCAGGGTTAGGGAGGGAGTAAGAGAAACGGGCGTTCTGCGGGATCTGAAGGAGAGTGGATCTGGGGAACGGAAAGCCGCCCCGAGAGGAAGAGAAGAAAAGGGGCAGGATGCAGATCAAGGAAGAAAGGGCGGGAAAGACAGGGGAGGAGTGGAGCGAAGAAGGAAAAGGCAAGGAGTGTGGGATTCGGAGGGGAGGACAGAGCCCGGTGGGAGCCGCCGCTGCCGGCCCTGCGCGTCACTTACGTGCCCGAACGGGTCCAGGTGGTTGTTGGTGAGTTTGAGCTTCTGGAAGGACACGAGTTGCCGCATCCAGTGGGCCCCGGTGGCCGGCGAGTCGGGGTGCACGTAGAGGCGGCCGGGCATGGCCGGCTCCGCTTTGCCCGTCACCGACCTGGGCCAGAGGCACCCCGAGTCAGTGCGTGGTGGGCACCCCCACTCTGTTCTGCTGGACACCGAGGGCTGCAGCCCAGAGAGAGGCAGCCCGACCCACAGGGTCTCTCTGGGGCTCTCTGCCAACCCCAGCCCCTCCCGCCCCCACCCAGTTCTTTCTTCCTCCTCCTTCTCCTCTCCTCCTCCTCAGCAACAGGGAGCCCCCAGGGGTCTCTGGGCCTGGCTACCCACAAACATCTGAGGGTTCTGAAGGTGCAAAAAAGAATTTTTTTAAGTCCTGGAAACCCCCTTGAGGGTGGGATTTCCTCATCAAGGCTGCAAACTGGCCAACAAGGGAGCGGCCGAGCCCAGGAACGGCCTCGCCTGTCTGCAGCACGCAAATACCACAAGTGGGCTTTGCAATTTCATAAAAAGCCATGCCCAGCGCGGGCAACTCATAAAAAATACCTGTAAATAGTTTTTAAGCCCCCAGAAATACTGGCAGCACCGGGTAACAATATCCTTCTTTGAAAACGCACAGCCTTCTTTTAAACCCTTAAACAATAAGCATCTTTTTTTTTTAGATGCACAGGGAGGAAGGGGGGACTCTGTGCCTCAGTTTACTGATCCATCCAATGGACAGTGGGGCGGGGGCAGGGAACGGGCATAAAGGCCCTGGAGCTGGAGATGGGAGTACATACACACACAAAGGCAGGTTTTAGGGGAGCTGGCGGCACCCCCCACCCCTGCCTGCCCTCCCACACCCCACGAGGAGCCCTACCATTTATTATCCGCAAACTTGTATCTGTGGTCGTCGGCGGGAACTATGTCCATGAGGAGGATGTACTTTGTTTTGGGATTCAGGCCCGTCACCTTGACTTTGTAACTGGGGAACATCCGCCTAGGGAAACAGGGGTGCAGGGAGGCATGAGATGCTATTGTTACACCTCTGGGGAGACACCTCCAACAATGGAGCCCCCCCCAAAAAAACCCCGCTGTGCACTTGCCCAAGACCCGGAGACCCAGTCCTGGTTTCCTGCAACTTTCTGGGAGATGAAGGGGTTGGGGGAGGGATGTCCTGGACGGAACCAGAACTTCTACAGGACTAAAGATCCCCACATTTCAACTCAGCCCACGGACTCTTTCGACAGCCAGACCCCAGTCTTTCCCACTGGGGAGGCAGAAAGGGGTTTGTTAGAAAAAAAAAAGGAAAAAAAGTTCCTTTTTCTACCAAGTCATTCACATGTTCGGCACCCCCAGGACGGGACTGTCCCTCCACCCCACACCCTACAAATCTCTCCAAAACTCCCGTCCCAAACTCCTGGACCCTCAAGAAATTCAAACCCGTGCGCTCTTGATTTTAAAATGCCTGGACCCACCAAGAGAAGTAGGAGGAGATCAGGGGACCTCCTGACCGAGCAGCCGGGAGAGGGCACCCCAGAAGCGGGTGACCCCGAGGCCTGGATCCCCGCTGGCTCTGGTGAGGCGGGAAACGCTGAGCCCAGGCCGCTGCCTTCCGCCGGAGCCCAGTGGCGGCCGCGGGTGTTTATCAGCCCGAGCGGGCGGGCGCCACAGGCCTTTTATAGCTAAATCCTCGGGGCTCGGGCCTGGGGGAGATCGTGGCCCCACGCTGCTGTGGCTTTCCTGGGAAGACCTTGGTTCCCTGGTTATAAACAGAACACGCCTCCCGGTTCAGCCGGGCCGAGCGGGGGAGCAGACATTGTTTAATTTCAAATAATAATAAATGTCACAGTTGTCAGTTTATTGTGGGAGGCTCGGGCCGGAGATTCGGGGGGCGTCTGGTGAGGGGGCTCCACCCTCCCCCCTTCACACACCCAGCGCCTTAGGTCTAGAGGGGGGTCCTCCCGCCTCCCAGCCCACGCCAGGGCACCCTGGGGCTCCCCTGCCGTCCCAGACAGTGGTTGCCGCTGGTCAGCCTCAGCCAAGGGGTGTGGGAAGGTGTCCCCCAGGGCCCCTGCCACCAGCCCCGCGCGCCCACCCCTCCCCCAAAGCCGAGCGTTTCTAGCTCCAAATCCGCGAGCTCTTAAGAGGAACTTCGGGGTGAGTGTCTTGGCGAAACTGCCATGTTTATCGGTGTCTGTATATAGAGCCTGGCCGAGCCCCGCTACAGTTTCAAAGGCTTTGGCTGCTCTTTATAAACAATGAAAGAGGTAGCGAATACATTCAGGGATTCGGAGCTCGGCCTGTGGGGTGGAACCCTGGAACCCATCCAAGATCGGGGAGGCGGCGAGGGGGCGATCGGGTCCGCAACACCCCCCCCCCCCCCCACAGAACCCAAAGCCCAAACTCCCACCCCGCACCTCTCTCCACCGAGTTCTCTCCTCCCCGTCCCTCCTTCTCTCCCTTGGCCCCGTCTCTCGAGCTCTCAGATGGTGGGGACGGAAATGCCCGGTTGGAAGCAACCCCCACCCCTTTATTTCTGCGTCCCCCGACTCCAATGGAGCTGGAGGGCGCTCTTCATTCCTTTTCTCCCAGAACCAAGTCGAAGAAGAAAACATCGCCCACTTCCACCAGCCGCCTTGCCCTCCTGCCTCTGCCCCTTCCTGGCCCCCTCTTTCTTCTCTCCCAGCCCCACTTCTCTTCTTTGTCTCTCCCACCCTCTCCCTGGGTTCCCCGCCCCGGCCTGGACGCGGCCGCCTCACCTGCCGGCCTTGGTGATGATCATCTCCGTCCCCACTTCGTGGAACTTCAGCCATAGCTCTCGCTCGTGGAGAAACACCTTGATCCCCTCCATACCCTGGAGGACAGAGACAAAGGTCACACGACTGGTGCTGGCCGGCCAGCCGCGGGCCTGGCCTCCCCAGCCTCCCCAGCCAAGCGGAGACCGCTCCGTTCCCTGGAGCCTGGAGGCTGAATGCCCTCCACCAGCCGGGGCCGGGCTCAGGGCGCCAGCCGCCGGCCCTGCCCACGGCTGCCTCTGCAGACTCCGGCTAGCTGGCCTGGGTCAGCCCTGCAAGCTGCTGAGACAGGTTGGAGAGTCTGACTGAGCAAGCAGCACCCCAGCCTGGAGCTGGAGGCCTGGGGGCGAAGGAGACCAATTTTAACCTATTTTCACCAAGATGCAGCTAAAGGGGGTGCAGGGGAACTTTCGATCTTGAAACAAGAAATAATCACTGGATATTTTTTATGTGCCACCCAGAAACACTCACGAATGAACACTCCCCCCCTCTCTCCTGCAATGCAGGCCATGGGGACTTTCCTACTGCAGAAGGTTGACACCGTATACTGTTCAAAATAAAAATGGATTCGCCTCAGTCCTCTCGGAATTAAAAGAGATTCTATGGGGAAACTTCCCTGCTCACCTCGCCCCTCCTTCCCTCCCTCTTCCTTGAATCTGGGGCTGCCGAACGAAGCAGCTGAACCTTTCTGCTCCTGAGTAGAAGTCATTTGACAAAACCCAGGGTCCCCCCCAAAAAAAATTATATGCAAAATCTTCACATTGTCATATTTGTAACTGTGTAATCATTTGCCTATCTATTTTTAAAAAAAGTAAACTTTCCAAAACCGTGTACACACAGCTCTCTGTTTCTCTGGGGTCAAACACACATTTTTCCTCGGACCGAGGGGCACGGTTGGAAGGAGACGAAATAAAAAGCCAGGAGGCGAGTAGAAATCTTCCTGCCCCGAGAAGAGATTGAGCTAAGGCCCCGACGCATCCTTCCTGATCTTCTCATCAGCTGGAAAGCCTCCGGGGCCCTCACAGGGCTGCCCCTAGCCGGGAAGGCCCCGCTCGTCTCTGCTCCGGCCCTGCCTCCAGCCAGGCGAGCTCGAGGCTCTGCTCTGCTCTGGGACTCATGGGGCAACAGTCCTGCCCGCTGCCCGCCGGCCACTGCCCTGGCCCATGCCCCGGAGAGTGCAGAGGAGGGGGAGGAGACGAAGGCTGAGAAAGATCTGAAGAGGGGTCAAGCCATCGTTCATGCTGACTAGAAGCGGCCGCTGACCCAGCTCTTAATGAGGCTCCCAGGGCCGGGTGCATGCTATGGAATGATCTGGACCCATCTTAGCTGGCCCCCATGGTCATTAAGGCTTCCCTAACTAACTGAGAGAGGGAGAGAGGCAGACTGGGGGCAGTGGGAAGGTGGGGTGAGTGGGCATAAAAGGAACCAAGTTGGGGGCCAAGGGCACCCCTTGCACCCCACCAGACGCGCTCTGCATTCCCAGAGCCCCTCTTACCTGCTGGGTGAAGGCGGCCTGAGGGGAGGAGGGGGACTTGCTGGGGGCCCCCAGCGCGCCCTCCGGCTTCGAGTCACATGACAGATCCTTGGAGTCGGGGTCCAGGGGTGTGTGTGCCAAACCAAAACCCTCCTCTGCGTCAGCCATGGCCGCCTGGCACCCGGTGCGGGACGGGGGTCCTGCTCTGAGGATGAAGGAGGGATGGTGGGAGATGCGAAGGCAAGATCCAAGCTCAGTTCAGTGGACTAGAGGAGGCGCTCGGACCCCCACATCGGCAGCTCCCGAACCCTCCGACCCCGGGCCCGCGGCCGGCCTCCGAAAGCCCCCGGGACGGTCAGCGTTACTGTTCTGCGGTGACCACACGCCACCTCCTGTGAAAGGCCGCTTCAGCCCCGGGGAGGCGAAGCCCGTCCCTCCCCTGCGCAGGCCCCCGCGATAAGCGAGCTGCCCGTCAAATTTGTCTGGAAGAGCCAATAAAGATAAGGTTGGGGGTATTTTTGGAAGCCACTGGGTACAACCCCAAAACAAAACAAAACAAACAACAACCAGCATAGGGGAAAGGAAAAAAAAAAAACACTAGAGTCCTTTTTGAGAATTTTTTTTTCCCCTCCGAGTTCCAAGAGGCGAGGGGAGCTCCTGCAGGGGAAAGCGGGGGGTCTGAGAGCGTCTATTCCTGCGCCTGCAGATCCCGCCTCCTGCAAACGCCCGCCAGGACCGGCAGATGGAGGCTGCCGCGGGGAAGTCACGTTTCTCTTTTATCAGTTCCAGCCCTTGGCCGGGAAAAGTCCTCCGAAGCTCACAGGCCTCCTCTTGGCCACGCACGCACCCCCGCAAGCCCCTGCAACTTTCAAAATAAGCAGCGGCTCAGCAGCGGGCTGGAGAGAGCTGCAAAGCCGGGCCCAGGGGGACACCCGCCCTCACCCCTCATGCTGGGTCTCCTCTGCACCGCCTGGGGTGCTCGGGCAGGCCCAGGGGAGCGTCCCAGAGCCGACGCCCGCGGGCCCTGGCTTCCCCAGGAACTGCAGGCCCAGCTCCGACACTGGCGTGAGTTTGAGACTGACCCAGGGCTCCGGCCCCAAGCCGGCGGCCTCAGTCCCGTGTTGCGGTGCAGAAAGGCCCGCGGCCGCGCTGCCTGGAGGTTGAAACAGGCCAAAGAACTTCTGCAGAAGCTTTGGGACCCCGTCAGCGCCAGCTCCGGCTCTGATCTCCTTCTAGTAGCTCCAGCCTTCCCGAGCAGAGATGTCCTTCAAATCCCAGGGAGGCCGGGTAGGGAGGGGGCCACTGAAGAAGCCCCCAGCCCCTGAATCTCAGCAGTCGCTTAGGCAAAAGGCCCATGAGTGCGGGTCTGCAGCGACCCGGACAACAAAAGCCACCGGGGGACTCTGAAGCTACTCCCCCTTAACCACGCCCTGGGGGTTTAGGGAGCCCCCCAAAGTCTGCTCCGAACAAAAGAAAGCGGGGCTGGCGTCCCCCACGTGCACGCCCATCCGCCAACCCGCCGCCGCAGGGACGAGCGCGCCCGGCCACCCCGCCGGGGTCCCTCGGAGCGGGGCGGCTGGCGGCACCCAAACCAGAATGCGGTTTGACAGAACCAGGCCGCGCGTCCTGCAAACTTCAGCCGCCGCCCGAGCCGCCGGGCCCGGTGCAGGCGCGCGGGCGCGGCCGAGTCCCAGGCCGGGCTGCAAAGCGCGCGCGCGCGCCTCCCCGGGCCGGCTCGGCCGCGCTCCCCGCCGCGCCGCCCCGGGCCCTCTGCGGGGACCGTTACCTCGCTGGGTGGCGCGGACGCATTCACCACCACGTCCCTCCTGGCTCCTAGCAGGGGAGCCTGCGGCGCGGCGGGGGCGCCGGCATGCTGGCTCCGGGGCTTATGCCCGGCTCTGCTGCCCGGGACTCGCAGCCTGCTTCTGCCTACGGCGCCGCAGCCTCCTCCGAGCGACCCTCGCGCGCGCAGCCGGCGCCAACGCTCGCTCGCGTCCTTCTCCGCTCCGGGAGCCTGAAGGCTTCCACTTCCCAATGGTCGGGCTCCAGAGCACGCGAATCGGCAGCCGGCCGGCCGACCCCCGCGAGCAAATCTCGGCTCCCTCCCGGCGCCTCGCGGGCACCCCCAGGGGAACCGGGGAACCGGGTGGAAACAGCCGAGGGGATGGTGGGGTGGGAGAAGTCCCTCCGACTGCCTCGCTTCGGGGCTGAAGCTCCAGGATCGGAGATAAGTCTCTCTCTCTCTCTCTCTCTCTCTCTCTCTCTCTCTCTCTCTCTCTCTCTCTCTCTCTCTCTGACGCAGGGCTGCCGAGATGCTTACAAAGTACAGAAATTGCCTCTCCAACTTGCTCCCTCCTCCCTCCCTGCCTCCCTGTCCTCTCTCTCTCTCTCTCTCTCTCTCTCTCTCTCTCTCCCCCTCCCTCCCCCAACCACCTTTTCCATTCGATTTCCCGAGCACTCAAATCACAACTCTCAACCCCAGCTCTCCGGCGGCGGCGGCGGGAGAGGGAGCGAGGCTCGCCCCCGCCTCTCCACCCCCTTTCCCACCTCCATCCATCTCTGCTGCTTCCAGGAGCGGCGGCGGCGGCTGGGTGGCGGCAAGAAATCCAGCACAAATCATCCCCAACCCGGCTCTGCGTCTGCCGGCCGGCCGGGAGCCCCGAGCGAGTGGCGGGCTCCGCGGAGGACAGCGGCAGCGGCCAGGGCTCGAGGGCTCGCTCGCGTGCACGCGCCCGCCCGCCCGCCGCTCTCCCCAGCGCTGACCTCCAGCCCGGCGCCGCCTGACCTCGCCTGGCCCAGCCCGCACCACCCGTCACCCTGCCGTCCCTCCTCCTCCCCACTCATCACCCCGACTCTTAGCGACTCTGGGGTGAAGGTGCACGGGACGCCCCCTCCCAGATCAAAGATGCCAAGAAATAGCCCTTGGCCCCCAGCACTGGGCCCAGGGCCACCGGACCTCCCTGGCTGGGGGCGAAGCAACGGAGTGCCGAGTTTTATTAAAATAATCAAACCGTCGCGCATGGGGGGTGGGGGGAAGAGGCTGTCTGGGGTTTCCATCTCTACCAGGCTCCTCTCTCTGCTTTCCCACCTCTCCAAACGGTAAGATTTTGAGAGTTCAGCTGAAGAGGTCAATGAGAACGGAAATAGTGGCTAGGTCTGAGCCCAAGGCCACGTCGAGTGAAGCCCCAAGTCCCCGGCGCCTGGAACGCAGTCGGGGGCCCACTCCCAGTCGGGTGCCCCCACCTCCGTACCCCATCACTCAGTTCTTTGCTGGGGGGTTACCCGTGGAGATTTGGGCCTGCAGATACACGCCAGGGAATGCAGAGGATGCGACCAATGTGGGCCAAAGATGGGCCAATGCATCACCCCTCCGTGGCCTCTGGGACCCAAACTCCCGGCCAGGCCTGCTCCGATTGCAAAGTTTCCAAGCCGACAGTCCCCTGCAGAGTGGAGCAGAGCAGACCACCGGGGGAGGAAGCCCAGGGAACCTTTGCCTGAGTCCCCACTCTAGTACCGGCTCGGTTTGTTTGCAAACACACTCGTGCGCACACACACAGCGGTTTGTTTATTTTCAAAAACACCCTCACCCTTCTAAAATGTCAACTCGGAGGACTTTGGGCTTGCTCAGAAGGGGCGAACGCACCCCGGGGGGTGGGGGCAAGGAGGGGAAACCTGCGTGGCTTCGGGGTGAGCTGGAATCTCCCATGTTGCTCGCCCAAGGCAGTGGGAGATTCCTCTCCAATCCCTTTAAATGCGGGGAGATTTGCGCATACTACAACTTCCCGTCAATAACCCAAAGGCCCCTTTCGAGAGGGAGAATCCGGATGACGAACAGCTCCCCGCCACACACACACCCCCCATCCAACCTCAACTGCCCCATCAGCTTCGCTTGGTTGGTGGAGAGCTGGGTAGGGAGCGCATCACGGAGCAAAAGCAGGGTTTTGAAATTTTGCCGGGGAATGACCCCATTCCGGCCAGGTGATTCTCCAAAGGCCAGCGAGGGCATCTCTCTTAAACTGAAAACTGGCAAGAGGGCAGCAGGAACTCAGCAGGGCAAGCCAGGATGGGGAGAATCCCTGAGAAAATCAGGGAGCCCCGAAATGTACAGCCCTCTCTCCAGATTAGCCCTACTGGGGCCGCACTCACCTCCAAAAACTCCCACTTCTTTCCACGGCAACAGCCCAGGATGGTGGTCTTGCTTGGGCAGAGGCGGTCTGGCGAAGAGTTTTAGAAGAGATTTTCCCCCCACCAAAAAAAAAAAAAAAGACACCTCCCCCCCCCTTTCAAGATCAAGCCTTCTTTCCAGCGTCTGCCAAGCTGCACCTCCCGGCACCAACTTGGGTTGCCGGCTCCCACAAATTAAATATTAATGTTTATTACCAAGCATACCCCAATAAAATAAAGAGGCAACCGGGGCGATACGGACTATCTCACCAGCCGCTGCACCTATAGGACTCAGAAACGTCAGCAGTCACGCAGCCGGTCCGCGCGCTGTCCCGCCCGACCTCGGGGGGCCAGTGCAGGAGGTGAATTTTGCTGCGTCCTTGCCCCCTCAGACCGGGCTCTGCGCGGCCTCGAGGCCCAGACGCCTCGGCCACGGGAATAAATAAAGAAATAAACAAACCCGGCACTCTCGGGGTTGGGGGGGGGGGAGGAGGAGCAGGAGGGGGGGTGGGGTGGGGAACATCAGACACAAACAGAGCCGAGATCGATTTTCTTCCTGCGGGAGGGGGAGGGGGGCTCGGCGCTCGACGAGGTGGCGGCCCACCCCGCACGCCAGGATCGCCAAGAAATCCAGACGGGGATGGGGGTGGGGGGCGGGGTGGGGGGCGAAGAGGGGGGATTGGGTCTCTCGCAGGAGGCCAAAGGGTCTCTTTTTATTATGATTATTATTTTTTTTAAATATTCACCAGCACCACCACCAAGCCCCTCTCCACCGCCCCCATCAGCAGCTCCCTGGAGAAGTGACCGCCGAGGCGCCCCGGTGGGTTAAGTTTGGAGATAACTGGGTGCCCACTGCAGCCCCGCGTGGAATCACTCGGCGATTGCAGGGCTGGGGGGCATTAGGAGGTGCAGGGATGAGAAAGACACATCGGTGCGGAGAAAGGGGTCCGTCGGGTCCCTCGCCGGGTGGGGTGGGGGGGGTGGGGGAAGAGATGTCTTTGGCCGTGGCTGGTGGAGCTGGGTGCGGGTTGCGGCACGTCCCGGCGCGCGACCCTGCCGGGGCGGGGTGGCGGTGGGGAGGGGCGTTTTCCGCCGCCGAGGAGCCGCGCAGCGCCGGGGCCGGGCCGGGCCGGGCTCTCGGGGCTTTGTTTTTGCAATAATAACGGTGATGGCTATTTCCTAGCCCCCTCCTCCGTGCGCGCGTCGTCCGCTCCAAGCCTTCCCGCGGCGGCTGCGCGCCAACTCGGAGCGCACGGCTGGGAACGCGCTGCCCCGGGTTCTGCGGCGCGCTGCGTAGACGCCGCGGGGAGGAGTGCGCGGCCTGTCCCGGGCCTGGCTCTGCAGCGGTGAGTCGCGCATCCCCCTCTCCGCGGGGCCCGGGGTTGTAGGGGACCGGCCATCAGACCTATCCGCGATCGATCGGGGTTCGATCCCGCGTTTTGCGGGCGCGGGGCCTTCTGGAGTGCGGATGGCCCAGGCTGGAGCGGCCGCGGGAAGCGCCGCCGGCACGTTGGGCCGCCCCGCGGAGGTCGAGTCCGGGTCCGCTGGGGAGAGCGGCCAGCAGGGTCCCGGGCAGCGCGCGGTCAGCGGCGCCGCCGAGGCCCTCCGAGCTCCGCTCTCGCCGCTTCCTCGTTACTTTTAGAAACGCGCTTGCCCCCAATCCGAGGCCCGCGGGAGGGCAGGGTGGACAGCGCTTGCGCCCCGGTATCGAGAGAGCGCACCCCGAACTCCCTGGAGGCGAGGTCCACGTTCGCCCTTGCACCGAAGTGGGCCGGGCCGGGCCGCGAGACCCGCTCCCCGCCGCTGGGGCTGGAGGGAAGGCGACGCGCGGACATGCCCCGAACTAGCGCCTTCTCGGGCCGGGCCCCGCGAGCGCCAGGCCGGCCGACAAAGGAGCCCACCAGCCCTGCCCGCCCCGCCCCGCCGGCCCACGCGCCCCGGAGTCAAACGCTCCCCTAAATTTGAGACTTTGCTCTTTCCCGCTTCCGTGCATCGCTTCAGGGGAAAACCAAGACTCCCTGCCCGTCTCCAGCTGGATCCCTCCGGCGAGGCACTTTCCCCGGTCCAAAAAAAAAAAAAAAAAAAAAAAAAAGCCTAATCTGGTTTTAAAGGGCAAGACAGCGGACGCGCAGAGGGAGTCCCTAGGACCCAAACCAAATGCGGGCGGCCCCCGCGGTCCGTTACTTTTCTTTTCTTCGTTTTCCTTTCTGGTATTTTCAGGGTCACCCGCGCACCCTCCACCAGCAGAAATCCACCACTTCTTGCATCTCACCCCTGCACCCCTACTCACTCCCCAGACTCCGGTCTCTATGAAACACGGGGAAAAGTAAAGAGACGGCCAATAAGCACTAGAAAATCACTGAGGATTAGAGCAAGAGGAGATGGAACGGGGGGACGTATAATTTGACCAACTCGTTTAGCAAGCGCGAGGGTCAGACCGAGGGTGGGAAATTCTCGTATTTCTCAGGGGGTCAACTTTCCCTCTTGGCTGCATGAGTCCGGCTCTGAGAATTTTCCCACTATCATCCTTCCCAATGTTTGATTCAGTTTCCCCTTCCCTTCCACCCCCTTGACCGGAAGTAACCGGGGGAAGCATTGGTGATTATTCCGATGATACTATCCAAAGAGTCACCCCTAGTCCTACTTATTTGCTGATTATTTGACTTATTATGTGCCCGGGTGCTCCCGTAGCCTCAGCACTGGTCCCTGCACTGGTCCCTGTCCCGTCAGCATCCTCCTTCAGCAGAGGGGTGGAAACTAAAGGACCTTGGAGTGAAACACAGTCTTCCAGTGAAAGCAGAGAGAGGGAGTTTGGCAGTGCAGGACAAGTCAGGACGCAAAGTTCCTGCCACTCCGCTTTGGGGAGCTGGGTTAGGGTTCGAGCTAAGAGAAGCTGGGACCAGTATCCGGCCCAGCATCCTGTCCCTGTCCCGGGGCTGTGTGGAGCCTGGACTAGATCTGAATCCAGCGGAGCACCTGCAGAGAAAGCCTTGTGGCTTAGTTTGCGGTGGTCACCATGTCCCCCAAAAGGCGTGTATATGTATAAGTAGATCAAACATTCTCAGGCTCAGACATTGCACACTAGCAACTAGAGGTCTGGGGTGCAGGCTTGTTGGGGGGGTGTCTGGAGACCCTCGCTCGCAACTGGAAGGGGCAGTGGAAAAGTTGGGAGCCCGCGACTCTCTCTGGGATGCTGGAAAGACAAATTTTCTTTGGCAGAGGGAACAGTGTCCCGCTGTCGACACGGCCGACTATTTTTCTTGTTCTCTCCCAAGGAGGGGTGGGGGGCGGCGGGTGGAGAAAAGAAAGCAGAAAGAAAGGGAAATTAAATCCACACGTGTTAAGCTTGCTCAAAGAGCCGGATTCAAAACCAGAGACGCAACTTGGCCTCCCGAGCTGGCCGCCCGCCGCCGGCCTCGTCCCAGCCAGCCCCGGCCTCCTTGGGAGCAAGGCAGTCCCTCCAGAGAGAATTCAATCTGAAGTTTGAGAATGTGCTTTTCTTTCTCTTTCTTTCTTTCTTTCTTTCTTTCTTTCTTTCTTTTCTTTTCTTTTCTTTTCAGGGAGGTGAGAGAGAACTTGATTCCTCTGGGTCTACGCAGGCAGCAGCCCAGTCAGAACTCAGAGTCCTCACGGAAACAAAAGAGAGGGCGGGAAATGCAGGGGAAAATCTGTCATTTAAGCATGCTGGATCCTTAGGTTCCAAACGCATGCTGGTCATCCAGGTAACTGCCACCCTCTCCCCCACGAGCTGAGCCGTGACTTTTGCACCCTTCAGATGTCTGCCGGGATTTTCCGACTTGGGTCTCCCTGGAATGAGCCCCCCAAGGAGCTGTTTTACCCAGGCAGGAATCACCTGCACAGTTTCAGCCTCTGGAGCACACCGCCGAGTTGTCCCTTACTTACTGGGGAGGCCCCGGGCCCCCCTGGCCTGGGAAGAGGCCCGGGGCTGTTAGGGAGAAATGGGATGGAGGTGACGACCGACCGACCACCCCGGGCGAGCTGCAAGTGAAAACTGTAGTAATGACCTTGAGGAGGTGACGGGAGCCGAGTGGGGGTGCGGGTGGTGAGGGCAGCCAAACCCCAAACTGGAAGGATCCGTCAGGGAATGATTGCTTGCCCGAGACCTCTCATTTTTCACAGCACCAGGCTCTGAGCAGCGGCCTTGAATCCGCTCTGGGCTGGGGGTGGGGGTGGGGTGGGTTTCTGAACAGGGAAGGGTGAACAGCCCCCCACACACGGCTTTGAACGTCCAGCTACGCCCCTAAACTCTCATCTCCCGGCAAGTACACCCCAAAGATTGCTGGGGTGCAGCTGAAGGATGCTGGTGAAGGAGAAGTTTCTTTCCATAGTCTCCATAGGGTGGGGGCAGTTTCCTGATGGCTGTGGCAACCCCCAACCCCTACCCAGGACTCCCCAACAATGGGGCGCCCCCTCCTGACAGTACTTCGGCTGCCCCTTTGAAGGCCCTATTTGCCCTGGGCTTTCCAAGACCTTTCGTGGGGTCAGCAGATTGCAGAATTGAAAAACTACAGCCCCCTTTCCAAAGTAATCCTAGGAGAAAACTGCGGTTCCCTTGGTTTCTCTGCCCTGTAATTCGGGATCTTGAGCTAAAACTTCGCTTTGACATTGCGACACGGACCTTCCCAGGCCATGCCCGGAGCGGCTAGAAAAATTCAGCAGAAGCAGCGGGATCCCCCACACGTCTCTGGTGCCCTTCCTCACCCCCACCCCCACCCCCCAGCCATTGCTTTTCTGGAACCCCTCTCTATTAGAAGGACTCGGGCCTACAGGGAAGAATTAGTGACGCTGCTTGTCTTCTTCGAGGAATGAAGTTTGATGGAAGGTGTAATGTCAACGTTAAAAGTTTCTTTTGAGCTTGTAAAAGGGGGGATGGCCCTTTCTTTGGGGGAGGGGGTGGATTTCCGGGAGGGCTTGTCTGATTTGGAGGCTGGAGTGTAGACAATAACCCTTGACCCACCTCCCAGCTCTCTCTGCCCTCCCCACCCGGCTTGGCAGAATGGAAGGTACCAGAACCAGAACAAGGCGGGGTGAGGAGAGGAGCTCTCGGGAGCCTGCTGCGTATAACAGACAAGGTCCCGGCAGGGGAGCAAAGCCTTCAGCCCTCCCCTGCTTTCACTCTCTGCCAGGTCCCCCCTCCCCCCATCTGTCTTGGCTGGTCAGAAAAGGCAAAACCTAGAGCATGGGAGAGAGTAGAGTGAGGAGGGCATCTTCCTTGCCTGGTGCCAATGGGCTCTGGTACCTGGGCATAGGGTCCTTTAACAGCCAGGAGTGAGGCTCAAATGCGCCACCAGGGTACAACCACCCCCCCCCAAAAAAAAAAAACTTCTTACTCTACTCCGGATAGTGGGGGCAACTGATGTCCCCAGGGCTGGGGATGGGCCGCCCACACCTGAGCCTGAGAGCGCTATAGAAAGGTGGGCCGCCCCCTGCATGCACCCCGCATTGCAACAGAGGCCCTGGGGAAATGGGATTCTTCCCCAGGAACCCCTTTTCCAGAGACAGGTAGGGGGATGGGAAGAGAACTGCCTGATTGGGTAGGCCTGATGAAGGGGTGGTGCCTGTGCACCTATGGGCGTGGCCTTAAGCGATGGGCGTGGCCTGGTGTAAGGGGCGGGGCCTTGTGTGAAAGGGGCAGGGCTGGTGTGCAAAGGGGCGGGGCGTCCGAGCAAAGGACACTTTCAAAACTTCACCGGCTGAGTGTAGAAGGGAAGGAACCATTATTCACGGAGGACCATAGCCAAGATTCGGAATCAACCTCGGTCTCCAGCGACCCATGACTGGGTGATGAAGGTGTGCTGCATGTCTGTGCACAGTGGAATACTATGCAGCTGTCAGGAATAACAAACTCGTGCAATTCGCTCCAATGTGGGTGGAACCGGAAGCTATTCTGTGAAGGACAAACACGGGAGGCTCTCACCTATCTGTGCTATAGAGAATAACCGGACGGGGAAGTGCAGTGTAGAGAAGGGGGGTTACCGAAATCACCCTTGGCCCCCAAGTACAGAGAGGAGCAGAACCCAGGGGAAGGAAGGAAATTGAGGGGGGGAATGAATGAGTGGGGGGGGCGTCAGTGGTGTAGCTCGTTACCCAAACCACACAGCCAGCAACACCAAGGGCAGGAGATCCAGACTTCAACAACCAAACTTAACAATATCGCCATCAAGGGGGAAGGCTGGGGGCAGGGGCTGGGACGGGAGGGAACTTGGGGACACTGGCGGTGGGGCTTGTGCCGGAACACCAATGTCTAAAACGCAGCCGTGAATAGTTTTGTAAAGCATGGTGCTCTAAAGAAAATCAATAAAATGACTTTTTTTTTCTTTTTGGGTCACACCTGGTGATGTACAGGGATTCCTCTTGGCTCTGCACTCAGGAATTATCCCTGGCGGTGCTCAGGGGACCCTATGGGATGCTGGGAATCGAACCCAGGTCAGCCGCATGCAAGGCAAATGCCCTACCCGCTGTGCTATCGCTCCAGCCCTAAAACGAATATTTTAAAAAAAAATGAGCGAAGGCGGCCACTCCTAGTCTCTGGAGCCTGGGGGTGACCGTCCTGCTCATGTGTCCCTGGCTCTCCCCTCCTGTGGACCCTGGAGGGCCCTGTGCCCTCGGCGGGAATGGAGGGAGGATGACACCAGGCTTCTCTCCAAGCCCGGGTCCTGTTGGTTCCCTGTGTTGCATTGCGGCCAGAACACACTGTACCCTGCAGGAGGGTCCCCGGGCAGGGGGGACGAGTGGCCCAGGCTCTGCTCTCTGGAAGGACCCAGCAGGCTCAGAGAGGGGCAGAGCCCGCCCTGTATCACACAGCCTCTGCAGAGACAGGCTCATTGGGCCTGAGGGCGGGTGGGGGTGTCCCTGGGATGCTCCTGCTGGCTGTGGGAGGCAGCAGGGCTGGGCCTCTATCACCCCTCCCTTGAATGCTGGGCTGCACGTTAAGATCCGCCCCCCTCCCACCCTGTCCTGCTCATTTCAAGACAAAGACGGTGCTACATGTCACTGAACACAGTGGGGGTGGCAGCAAACCCTGTGCGGCGCCCAGAGCCCCTGCCTCCCTGCACAGAGATGACCCCCCAGGTGTCCTGGGGGAGGGGTTGGTGAGGCTGAGGGTGTGTGCAGGCCCCCAATAGTGCTTCCTGGACAGATGCTCTTTGTGGATCCCTTATGGACACACCTGAGAGCCAATGGGGGTCACTAGTGTCCTGGGGGGACCTGGTCTGTGTCTCAACGGTCAGTCCTATCTGCGTGTGTCTGTGAGTGTGTGTCTGTGTGTCTGTGTGTGTGAATGTGTATACCCGTGTGTGCGTCTGTATCTGTATGTGTGTCTGTGAGTGTGTCTACATGCATGTATGTCTGTGACTGTATGTGCATGAATGCATGTGTACCTGTGTTTCTGTGAGTGTGGTGAGTGCCAGTGTCTGTATGTGTATGCGTGCATGTCAGTGCAGGTGTATGTCTGTGTGCATGCGTATATGGGAGTCTGTGTCTGTTTATATGTAAGTGTGTGGTACATATGTATGTCTGTCTGTGTAGATGCATGCATGCGTGCTTATGAGCATGTGTAAGTCTATGTGTATTTGTGGATGTGGATGTGTGTCTATGTGTGTACTATGTATGTGTGTCTGTGTGTGCCTGTGTGTACCTATGGTTGTGTGTCTGTGTGTGCATGTGTATGTGTCTGTGTGTGTCTATGTGTGTATGTCTGTGTGTTTCTGTGTTTGTGTCTGAATGTGTATGTGTGTGTCTGTGTGTGCGTGTCTCTATGGTTGTGTGTCGATGTGTGTCTGTGTGTCTATAGTTGTGTGTCTGTGTGTGTCTATGTGTGTGTGTGTCTTTGTGTGTGCATGTGGCTGTGTGTCTGTGTATGTGTGGCAGGAGTCATCCTCAGAGAAGGCAGGACCCAAGCAGTCCAGAGGTCCTGTGGTGTTCGAGGCCCCTCACCCAGTGCTCTGCGTGACCCATTTTATCTGCAGTTCTGTGACAATCCCCTACACCCCCAGCTGGGCGCTGCAGCCGGCCTCTGGGAATGGAGCAGGGCTGCTGATTCACCGGAGGCGAGTGCGGGCCGTGCAGGGCCGCTGGCTGGCTTCTATATTTGGAAACACATTCCACAGTCACTTCCTGGGAACTGGGCAAAAGGTGCCTGAGAGTGGAGGGGACAGGGACGGAAAAGGCGCCTCTGGATGTCCTGGGGCTCAGGGGGAGCTCCTAGCCCCGGGCAGGTTGGAAATGTGCTGGACACACATGGCGGCCACTCAGCAGAGCCCAGGAGGCGGGAGGGGAGCTGGTGTCCAGCCCTTCTGGCCAGCCCAGTCCAGGGTGGAGGACTCACCCCGAAATTTCGCCGTGTTGCTGGCTGGAAGGAGGCCCAGGCCCATGGCCCCCAGAGAGCCCTGACCTGGTCCCTGAGTCCAGCACGGGGGTTCCCCCAGGTGGGGTCATCCCGACAGGATGGGTAGAGCAGGCAGGGCCATCGCTATGGGTGGCAGCACTGTGGGGGATAAATCCTGACACCCAGTGTTCCCCCTAACACCCACACCCGAAGCGCAGCGTCTCCATCTCGCCTTTCCCACATCAGAGACCAGATGCCCCAGTGCTGCAGGGCCAGAGTGGCCTTCTGCAGGCCCCCTCCTCCCCCCCTACAGGCCCCGCCCAGTGCCCAGCCTGCCTGAGCTCCCGCCACTGAGTCCAAGATCCACCAGATTTCACCCTCCTGCCCACGGCCCGTCCTGGGGCAGCCTGTGTGCCCAGAGAGCTTTTCCCCTGTTTGTGCAGCTCCAACGGCTGCTGCAGCTCAGCCCTCGGGAGGGATCGAACTCAAGGCCTCACGCCCGGCAGGCGGCTGCTGTCGACCCCACTCCTGAGGATGCAGCAGGAGCTGACCACGGCCTGCCCGCCGCCTTCTTTCTCCCTGGCCCCTCTCTCGGCCATCACATGCCGTCTCTGTCCCTCCTTCTCTGGCTGCCTGCCTTAGGTCTCCCCTCGGGGCCTTGGCGCTGCCCTGCTCCCGGCTTCCTGCCTCACCGTGGCCACAAGATGCTGCTTCTCTTTCCCACCTGGGGCTGGACACGCTAATGACTGAGCTCCGGCCGTGTGAGCGGGCACGGCACTGACCCTCTCTGCCATCTGCCATGTGTCTGTATGACATACAATCCGTCCACTCAGGGGTCAGAGAGAGAGAGATGAGAGAGAGAGAGAGAGAGAGAGAGAAGAGAGAAAGAAGAGGAGAGAGAGAGATAGAAGAGAGAGAGAGAGAGAGAGAGAAAGAGAGAGAGAGAGGAGGATGGGAGTTAAGGGTTCCATCCCCAGCATCACATATGATCCCCGAGCCCCGCCAGGAGGAATCCCTGAGCACTGCTGGGTGTATTGGGTCTGTCCATAGAGAGGAATCAGGCAGGAGCAGGGCCCAGAAACGAGCTGAGAACACGGTGCTGAAATGAGCAGACGTGGGTGAGGTGGTCAGTGGACAAGCTCCCGGCTGCGGTGAGCTGTTTTCTGTCGTCCCCCCGCCCCCTCCGCTCCCCCCCCACCGCTCCAGGACCCTGCCTCCTCCCGTTCCTCCCTTGTCCTCTCTGGGCCCCACTGGCCTCCTGTCCATTGGCTCCCAGGAGCCGGGAGAAGGAGCGAACAGATAGTGAAAGTGGTATTTTTATAGTCTGATAAAACAGTGCTTATCTCAGAAGCACTGTGCATCTCCCCAACGTCCCCATTGGTCCTCTGCCCAGTGTCCTTTCCTCCTGGACGGCAGACGCCCTCCCTGGCCTCCTTGTCTCTGCCCTCCCCCCTCCCCCCTTCCCCTCAGAGAGAGCGGCCCCCACCGGAAACCTGGGCCAGGAGGATTTGGGGGGGCCGGAGAGGCGGGGACAAGGGGGTCATGGCTAAGATTCTGCCATCCCAGTGTTTAAAGATGCCAACTAGATTAAATTCTACACTCTGGCAGCCTCTTAAATCCGTTTACGGCCCACGCTGGACCCTGAGCTGTAATAATAATACAAATAAAGACGGGTTTTATGCACACAGGGTGTGGATCCGTCCCCAGCAGAAAAGAAAGTGCTGTTTCCAGCTGGTCCGGCTGGCCCATCGCCCACCCTCTGACCTCCTGGCCCCCACTGCACCCCTGCAGAGACCGTGCAGGGGCAGAGAGGGGTGCTCTGCTCCCGGGGAAGAGGAGAGCTGAGAGCATTTCCCGTGCTTTTCTCTTTGTCCCTGTTTCTCTTTGGGGCCGAAGGAGAAAGGCCTCACGATGTTTCTTCCGAGCTGATTTAAATTCTAATCGCGATGAGCCTACCCCATAACACTTGCTCTCCTCCCAGTTTTAAAAATAAGTAAAAATGGGACCAGAGCAATAGTACAGCAAGGAGGGCGCTTGCCTTGCATGCGGCCAACCCAGGTTCAATCCCCAGCATCCCATAGGGTGCCCCGAGCACCACCAGGAGTAACTCCTGAGTGCAGAGCCAGGAATAATCCCTGAGCATAGCTGGGTGTGATCCAAAAAGAAAAAAAAAATCAAAAACAAAACAAAAAAACTCAAAATAAAAATAAGTAAAAGTGCAAGTACACATGAGGCTGGGGCAATAGCACAGCGGGTAGGGCGTTTGCCTTGCACGCGGCCGACCCGGGTTCGATTCCCAGCATCCCATATGGTCCCCTGAGCACCGCCAGGAGTAATTCCTGAGTGCAGAGCCAGGAGTAACCCCTGAGCATCACTGGGTGCGACCCAAAAAGCAAAAAAAAAGTGCAAGTACACATGGGGGTACATCCTTAGAGCTGAGACGTGTCCGCCAAGACCTCTCAAACCCTCGCACCCCGTTTCTACGCAGCTTCACTATTTCTTCACTATTCAGGTGTCTCAGGAAGGGCAACATCCCAGAGGTTCCTTTGGAAAGAGGAAATTTGCAGGCAAGAGATGCGCGACCTTCACTACAGCCCCAGGAAGGTCTTGGGGTCACAGGACAGAGTCAAGGGATTTACCTAGTGCCAGCATTCTAGCACAACCCTGGGGAACTACAACCCTGAGGGAAGTCAGCAAGTCTCCACCCATCGGAATCCAGTCACGCCCTTTTGCCTGGAAGTGCATGGGGATAGCAAATCACAATCATGGGGGTGGGGGGTATGTGTAAGGACCCTGGTGACCCCTCAGAGAGGTCGTTCCCCACCCCTTGGCCACCAGGAGAAAAGGTCCACCAGAAGCAGTTCAAAGATCAGTGAGAAAGCAGGGGTTGAGCTCTAGGGTAGTGGGGAAGGCTCTTGTCTTGCATGCAGTCACCCAGATTCAATCCCTGGCTCCCCATAGAGTCCGCAGGCCCTGCCAGGAAGGATCCCTGAGCACAGAGCCAGGAGGAAGCCCCAAGCAACACAAAGGTATGACCCAAACCCCTTTCCTCAAAAAAATAGCCAAGGGGTCTTTCAGCATCTTTATTGCAAACCATAATACCTAAAATGAGAGAGAAAGAAAGATAGCTAAAGAGAGAGAGAAAGAGAGAGAGAGAGAAGAGAGGTGCTTCCATAGAGGCAGGCTGGGGTTGGGGGGACTAGGGAGGGTGGGAGGGAAACTGGGGACACCGGTGCTGGAAACTCATGCTGGTGGAGGGACGCGTGTTGGAACATCCCATGACTTGAACCCAATCATGAACAGCTTACTGATGCTCTGTCTCACGGTGATTCAATAAAATGAAAAATCAAAAGAAACAAGTCCAGGTATTCTGGTTCTAGGGGGGGCAGTTTATTTTCGTTCTGTTTGGGGGCCACACCCGACAACGCTCAGGGGTTTCTCCTGGCCCTGCACTCAGGACTTAATCCTGGCGGTGCTCAGGACACCATATGGGACACCGGGGATGGAACCCGAATTGGTCACATGCCAGGTGAGCGCCCTCCTCATGGTCCTGTCCAGCCCCTAGAGAGGGAATTGAGCTGTCCGTCCTCATGCCAACTCAAGGTCCCTCGCCCCAGCTCCAGTCTCAGCGGCCCCCACCCCCAGTGGCCCAAGACACTGCCCGGAAGGTTGCATCCAGCTGCACCTCCTGGATTCCATAAGCATCTCTTGACACCCTAATATCTCAGCCCTCAGGGACACCCCACTCTTGCCTCTCCCTTCCTGCGTGTGGATTAATCCAGAGATTAGTCTTGAAGAGGCACTAAGGACAGGAGCAACCCCCCACCCCGACTTCTCTGTGCCTGTGCCTGGTTGGGCGGTGCGGGGCCGGTGAAGGGATTCTCCTTTTCAGGGGGGCCAGGAGCTGGATTTCCCCCCCCCCCCCAGGAAGGGCACGGACAGTGGGCGCCAAGAGCAGTGTGGCTCTGGGTGGTTCCAGGCTGGTAGTGGAGCCTGTTTTCTTGTCAAAAGGAGCTGTCATGGCAACTGTGGGGAGGCGGACACTCACCTGCTCCCCACACCCCTTCTTTCTCTCAGGACTCCCTCTGCTTCCTGTCAGCAGCAGCAAAGTATTCAGGGGGAAACACTAGTCAGCAGAGGGAGTTTCTCTGCCACTGAGACTCATCTGCCACAGAGCCACTGCAGGTCCTTCTGACTATGCTGAGTTCCCCCAGAGTTGCAGTTCCCCCCAGGGCTGCAGTTCCCCCCAGGGTTGCAGTTCCCTCCAGGGCTGCAGTTCCCCCCCAGGGTTGCAGTTCCCCCAGGGTTGCAGTTCCCCCAGGGTTGCAGTTCCCCCCAGGGTTGCAGTTCCGCTGAGGGTTTCAGTTCCCTGGAGGGTTGTGCTAGAATCCTGGCACTAGGTGAACACAGACCAGTCAGAGGCTGATGATGAAGAGGATCCACAGTGGGTGGCAGGTCTGGCCCCACAGGAGCAGGAATCAGCAGGATGGAAAGGGCCAGCGGTAGAGGGGTTTCACTGCATTCACCGCACCAGCTCTGCTTCCTGATCTGTCCCACCCCCCCACCACCATGCATGCTTCCTGCCATTCCATGTCACACAGGCCACTGCCCCTGGGGGACCAACTGGGTCATCCTCTTATTCCTTTCTCAGGACCATCAAAAAGAAATGGAGCAGACAGAGATGTCGGCTCTCCCTCGGGTCCCTTTATTCTCTCGCCCACCCCGCACCAAAGCCAACCTCCAGGCTTCACCAGCCAGGGACTTGCAATTTAAATAAATATTGGCCA
Source organism: Sorex fumeus (assembly GCF_029834395.1). Classification (NCBI taxonomy): domain Eukaryota; kingdom Metazoa; phylum Chordata; class Mammalia; order Eulipotyphla; family Soricidae; genus Sorex; species Sorex fumeus. The sequence goes on from NW_026606246.1 coordinate 438,222, forward strand.
AGTGTCTACTGTGTGCCCAGAATGAATCCTGATGCTGGAGTGGCAGTAGGGACCAAGATAAATAAACATCTCCACCTTCAAGAAGTTTTGTATTCTAATGCTAGGTGGCGACACACACACACACACACACACACACACACACACACACACACACGGGTATGAATGAATCAGGGCCTTGCACAACTCAGTACCCATTGCACGGGCCCTGCCTTCCCCCAGAATGTTATTCTGGGAAGTCCTGGGCAGGTCTTTATTTGAAAGAGTAGATTCCACAACATCGGGCCAGGAAGGTACACACACACACACACACACACACACACACACACGCATGCACCAGGAACCAAAACAACAGTTGAACACTGTAAAGCGTTTTAGTAAAGGCGCAACTTATTTTAAGTCTCAATTAATGCTCCCAGCAACCCACAAAATGGGGTGCTAAGTGCTGTGAGTGTCTGCTGTGGGCGGACTGGACCCTTGAAACAGAATCATTTCAGAACCCCATCCCCACCACTATGACAGTTCCCGGCACTCACCCCGTGGGGCTGGCTCAGAGGTTGGCAGAGGGTAGAAACGGTTAAATCAAGGAAATCCAAGACCTTTGGGTTGTTACTGGAAAGCTGCCTTCCCGGACGAACCCTAAGAGGGAGCCAAACCAGAAGGCAGGTTTATGGAAACCCACCTAGGTAAGCAGGCCCTAAAGTGGCCCCTGGGCATAAGGCCCTCCGCAAAGCCACGTGGTCTCGGAGAACCCTGCACCCCTAAAGGCTTGGCATGTGAGCCTTGGCAAAGAGAGCCAGCGGACGCGGGAAACTGGGATCTTTGGAGCCCGGGACTGGGCTGTCCGCGGAAATGTGTGGGGGGGGGGGCGGGGGGGGGGACTTGGAGCAAAGCCACGGGAGGTGTTGAGAGAAAATGCAGGCTACCTTCCGAAGGATCCAACAGTGAACAGTGTGCCCACAGAAATGCACAGGAAACAGCCGACCCGCCCGCAGAGGGGGGCGCCCCCCCACCCCGCACCCCTGCACACTTCAAGTATGTCCTGCGCAAAACGAGGGAAGGGGTGATTTCCGGCCTTCATAGAACGACATGTCCGCTGGGTGCCTGTGGCAACCTGCACTGGTGGGGACAGAGGGGTCAGGGTAACCACGGGGACTATTACTCCGGCGACCAACAGCAAAGGGTACTGGCTAATCGTGCGGGAGCCTTCGAGTCAGTTCTGCTCGGGGGTCACTGGGCTGGACTTTGGCCAGGAAACGCTCTTATTTATCACGAGTGTTTTCCGTTGGGTTTAAGGCTTTCAGGTGCTCAGAGGGCTTATGAAAAATCATCTGTGAGCTGGCGAGGGGTCGCAGATGGGTAAAGCAGATGCCTGAGGCCAAAGGTTTCATCCCTTGCACCATGAGCAATCCCTACCCCGTCCAGGTGTACTTTCATGACCCTGGACACAGGGATTTTATCTGAAAAAAATCAGGGGGCTGAGAGCAACATAGCAGGTAAGGTGCTTGCCTTGCTGAGGCTGACCCAGGCATCCTGTGTGATCCCTGGCGTCTTCTATGGTCTCACGAGTCCGTCAGGAGTGACCCCTCAGCACAGAGCCAGGAGTAACCCCTGAGCATCGCTGAGTATAGAGTATAGCCCCCAAACCAAACCAGAGAGGAGAGAGAGAGAGAGAGAGAGAGAGAGAGAGAGAGAGGAGAGAGAGAGAGAGAGAGAGAGAGAGAGAGAGAGAGAGAGAGAGAGAGACTTAATTGTTTATGGGCTGGAGTGATAGTACAGCAGGTAGGACATCTGGCTTTCATGCAGTTCACCCACATTCAATCCCGGCATCCCAGATGGTCTCCCCAGCACTTCTGGAAGTTACTTCTTGAGTGCAGAGCCAGGTTCAATCCCCAACACCCCACAGGGTCCCCTGACCCACTCAAAACTGATCCCTGAGAGCAGAGCCAGGAGTAAGCCCTGGGCACTGTTGGTTGTGGTCCCCCCCCCCACAAGAAAAAGTAAAGAGACTACAACTTAATTATTACAGCTATCAAGAAAGGAGAATAATTATATTGTGTGACAGAAAGGCCTATCATTGTTATAGTGGCAAGATAGACCTGTATAACCAGCATCACATTGCAACTTATGGCAATGTACTACAATTTTAATTAGCAACTCGATGTATTTGGCACACCTTACATTTGTACAATATTACAAGTCAAACGAATATTTGTTGAATATTTCAACTGAAGAAAATAGCCTGGGAGCCTTTTTTTTTTTCCGGAGAGATAATAGCACAGCGGGTAGGAAGCTTGCCTTGCTTGCAGCCAACCTAGATTCCATCCCCGGCATCCCGTATGGTCCCCTGAGCACCGCCAGGAATAATTGCTAAGTGCAGAGCCAGGAGTCACCCCCTAAGCATCGCTGGGCGTGGCCCCCAAACAAAACAAAAATCGCCTCTGGGACCCGGCCACCCCGACACCGGTGAACCGGCAGGGGTCGCTCCTGAGCACAGAGCACCGAGAGCTGGGAGGAGCCTCGCGCACCCTCGGGTGGGGCCAGGCCACGCGCATTCCCATCCTCCCGGGCTCAACTGAGGACACAGTGTCCAGCCCGCCCTGGCAAGGACGGCCCTGAGACGCGGCCTGCCCGCGCCCCCCTTGCCAAGCGCCTTCAGAGCTGCCGGGGGATGAACTGGAGAGAGACAGAGATGTCATCATTCCGGAGGAATGTCTTGGGAGCCCCTCCAGCCCTATCAGCGGAGCTGCTGATTGGCGAAGGGCAGGGGCCGCGAGGTGGAGGGTCAGTGGCACTGCCCCGGGAGACCGGCTGAACACAGCACGCTTCCCTGAAGCCTCGTTTCTCAGGCCCGAGAGGCCGTTAGAAACATCTGCCCACATATGCTGGGCCTCGGACCCTGGAGCGGGGCCAGATGCTCTGCGATGCCCAGTGGGAAATCACTGCCCCTCGCAGAATCCTCCATCCGGGCTAAGACACCATGGGTGGACAGGGTAGGGACTCAGGCCACTCGTGTTCCTGGGGGGGCCACACTGCTGTGGACCTGTCCAGTACTGCTTCCGGCCGTCTCCATGGTGATGGGTGATGCTTGTAGTATGGCCCCAGAGCTGGGGAGAGACCCTGACCGCTGCTTTGGGGCCAGCACAAGTTCAGTCCTGCCACTCGGACTCTGGGCTTGGCTCTTCGTTCCTGCTTGAGCCGTGGCCGACACAGAAACCACCAGAAAGTCTTCCCTCACCCAAGGTGTCGGCACAGCTGGTTTCTCCTCTTCCTCTGTGTTTGTGTGGGGTTTTGTCTGGGGGTCACTCCCAGCAGTGCTTGGGGGCCACACCATGCCTGCTATTGAACCAAGCCCTTCCACATGCAAAGTTTTTTTAATCGTTTCCCTTTTTAAAAAATTTTTAAATGGTTTCAACTCTTTTTGGGGGGGTCACACCTGGTGGTGCTCAGGGGTTCCTCCTGGGTCTGCACTCAGGAATTACTCCTGGCAGTGCTGAGGGAGACCATATGGGATGCCAGGGATTGAACCTGAGTCAGCCACGTGCAAGGCAAACGTGGTCCCCATTGTAATATCCTCCAGCCCCTAGTTTCAACATTTTTTGTCTGGTTTCTGAAGTGACTGCACCATCCTTTGCAGACACAGAAGAATACTTAAGATTATTCAACTTGCTATGGCGCCATGCCTTCCTGGGAGGGAAAGGATGTTGCTCCCTTCTGCCTTTTTCCCCCACCCGGCAGCAAGGTGGCTGCCACCTCAGAACTTATAGGAAAGCCAGCTATGAGCCGGCGGTGACAGGGCAACTGCAGTCTCATGGGAAGGGGGGCAGTACCGGCTTGTCCTTCCTTTATGCCCTATCGAGGTCATGAGTTGCCCCCCACGAGTGGCTCTCCGGCACAGCCATAACACCAGACGCACAGAAACCAATCTCATAATTATCTGTCACTTTGCAGAAATTCAAAATCCGTGCGGCTGCAATAGTGGCCACGTGACATTATATGATTCTCATAACCAGCTATAGTAAACAAAGTATTTCACAATGCCTTTTCAGCAATTCTGATTGTTGGGGGGAGAAATTCTAAACAATAATGGTGCATCTTTCGTCGAAATAATGAATGTAATCAATGCAGAGAAGAGTTAAGTGGAAATCATCTGCCTCACAGGCATTGGGAGGGGTGGGGGGGTATATTGGGGTTCTTGGTGGTGAAAAATGAGTGCTGGTGAAGGGAAAGGTGTTTGATCATTGTGTGGCCAAGACTTAAACCTGAAAGCTTTGTAACTTTTCCCACAGTGATTCAATAAATAAATATTAAAAAAAAGATTATTCAACTTGGCTCAATTTTCAAGCTCATGTTCTTCCTTGAACACACGTCTTGCTTGTTCACGGCTACGTGTCCTTGCTTTATCCACTCTGGGGAAGCCTGTGTTCTCTCTTGAACACATATTTCCTCTCTTCCTCTTCTCTCACATCTTCCTGAGTTTTAATAAGACCTATCTTGTTACACACACACACACACACACACACACACACACACATGGTTCTTCAACTATTTATTATTGTTTCAGGGTGGGGGTCTCACACGGCAGTGCTCAGGGAGTATTCTTGGCTATTGACTCAAAGATCACTTCTGGCGGGACTCAGGAAACCCTAGGGGATGCCTGGAATAGAGCCCGTGTCAGCCAAATGCAAAGCAAGTGCCCTACCTACCCCAATCACTGTATTTTTATACACTTTGGATAGATCCCACAGTAAGGTGTCCAGACCCCAGGAGGGATCCCTGAGCAGAGGCAAGAGTATGTGCTTTTCTGAACATGGCAAATTGCAGCCCAGCTCTTGGCCCAAAGAGTGAATTGAAAGGCAATATAGGGCCGGGAAACAGCCCAAAGGGGATGTGCATCCTTTTCCTGCATAAAGCCCAAGTTTGGTCTCAAGCAACACCAGGCGAAGCCCTGGCAGCTTCCAACCACTGCTGGGGTGGACCCAATGACCCCCACCGAGCCTGACAACTGAACCAGAAGCGGCCCCCAGGGCAGGGGTTGGGGTTCGAAATGGAAACATCCGAAATATGGTGGTGGGAAGGTGGAACAGTGGTGCGACTGGTGTTCGACTATTAAATGTAATCAAATACTGTGAACTACTTTGTAAAAATTAAATTTTATATAAAAAAAGAGAAGTGGCCCCCAGGTCCCCGAGCATCACTAGGATTGAGAATAAGACCAGGGCTGGAGCAATAGCACAGCGGGTAGGGCGTTTGCCTTGCACGCGGCCAACCCGGGTTCAATTCCCAGCATCCCATATGGTCCCCTGAGCACTGCCAGGTGTAATACCTGAGTGCAGAGCCGGGAGTAACCCCTGTGCATCACTGGGTGTGACCCAAAAAGAAAACAAACAAACAAAAAAAAAAAGAATAAGACCAAACAAAAGACTAACATAATCAATCCCACTTGGGTACAAAAAAAAATGAAGCATTTCACAGTGGAAAGGTGGGGTACAATGACATATCACTTCACACCCACACTTTGGGTGCACTCACAGACATCCCCGATTGTATGTCAACCCCCAACTAGCCACAACGGCAGAGGGCTTACTGCCCTTCTGTAAGCGCCTAAGCCTTCCCCACCCAAGCAGTGACGCCCTCTTGTCTTTGAGTTAGAACCCTCTTCTCTGCTTCTGGTCTCAGAGAATCCCGAGAGGGCACGGTGACTTCATCACTCCCCTCCCTTTTGAGTTCTCACTCCACTCTCTCGCACTTTCTCTGGACACCCTTTCTCTCCCCTAGTCCCATGATTCCCGCCCTGTTATTTCCATACATGGGTCTCTGGAAAAGCGAGCCAGCCCAGACAGGGTCCATTGGACTTGGCCGAAGAAGCAGGTAGAGCTGCTGGTAGGTTCCATGCTGGTTTTCTTCTTTCGGGGGGGAAAGTGTTGTGTTGTTCCCCCACAAGCCAACAGCAGTCAGCATCTTTCATCAGTTCCTCATGGGGGGACTCAGAGGGGCTTATTAATGAATGCAAATGGCCCCCAATCAAGGGACATCAATAGGGGTTCAGCTCGAGAGTATTTCCTGCGCCCCCACACCTCCCCACCAGCCTCCGACAACCCAGTTTGAAGAGCAGCCAATTGGCTTGACTGAAGCCACCAGGGAGCTATTTTTGACATAAAAAGAAGTTGAATTGAGCTGATAACTGACAGGAGAATTTTTCAACCTCTTGGTGGTGGAGGCGGCTAGACGCTGACAGGGCTGGGCTAGTAGGCCATCAAGTGGCTTAACCGTGTGCAAAAGGGTTGTTATCCTGCCGTGTCTTTCTACTCCCTCAGACAGGTTCTGGAGACAGGGCCTTCAGATTTTCACAAACCAGAAGTTGGTGTGGCCATGAGAAGAAAACAAATCCCATAAACTGTGACTATAAGGCATTTCTTTAATCTCCCGAGGAAAACCCATCTCTCCCTGAAGAAGACAGTTCTCTGAAATGTGTTGAAAGCCATGCAACAAGGAAAAGAGAAGTTTCTGGATGTCCGGTCAAGTCAGAGGCACCAAACCAATTCTCTTCAAAGAGTTTCAGTTCTTTCATTTTTAGGGAGTCAAAGAGGAGCAATAGCACAGAGGCTGGAGCGATAGCACAGGGGCTGGAGCGATAGCACAGCGGTAGGGCGTTTGCCTTACAAGCAACCAACATGGCTGACCCGAGTTCGATTCCTCCGCCCCTCTCAGAGAGCCCGGCAAGCTACCGAGAGTATCTCGCCCGCACGGCAGAGCCTGGCAAGCTCCCCGTGACGTATTCGATATGCCAAACACAGTAACAACAAGTCTCATGATGGAGGCGTTACTGGGCCCGCTCGAGCAAATCGATGAACAACAGGAGGACAGTGACCATGACCAAAGAGGAGCAAAGTATCCTCCTCTACTTCCCTACCGACCCTTCTGGATTTCTTTCCAGAAGTCGTATGTTGCCAGGCAACAGAATACAGCAGCTGTTCCTGGACACCTCTGCCTGTTTGATGGCTGACAAGGAGAAGGGATCCATGCAGGGATGCCCGGCATGGATTCAACTTCAGCTCAAATCAACTTCTTTTTATGTCAAAAATAACTCACTGGCGGCTTCAGTCAAGCCCAGTGGTAAAGTCTAAGAGTCTGTTTCATCTCTGGGATTTAGGGGTGGGGTTTGGTATAAGAGACAGTTTGACAGAAATTCCCCTTGCTAATTTTCTTTTTTTTTTATTTATTTATTTATTTTTTTATTCTTGGGTCACACCCGGCAATGCCTAGGGTTTACTCCTAGCTCTTCACTTAGGAATTACTCCTGGCAGTGCTTGGGGAACCATATGGCCCTCCCGTCGATCGTCGATTTGCTCAAGCGGGCCCAGTAACGTCTCCATTGGAGACTTTGTTGTTACTGTGTCTGGCATATCGAATACTCTCGGTAGCTTGCCGGGCTCTCCGAGAGGGGCGGAGGAATCGAACTCGGGTCGGCCATGTTGGCCGCTTGTAAGGCGAACGCCCTACCGCTGTGCTATCGCTCCAGCCCTATGGGAAGCTGAAAATCAAAACCAGGTCAGACACCATAGGCAAATGCCCTACCCACTGTACTATCACTCCATCCTCCCCTTGCTAATTTTCAATCCTGTAATTAGGCAGAACGGTTCTGCTGTCTCTAATGCTCACTCTTTCACATTATCATGCACATCTGCAGGTGGAGTCAAGCCAGGTCGTCCCCGGACATTGACTTCACATTCTTGCTGTGTGCTAACAGGTCCCGGTTCCTGTGTGTTTGCTGGTCCCAGCATCTCCAATAGATTTTTTTTTTCTTTTTGGGTCACACCTGGCGATGCACAGGAGTTACTCCTGGTTCATGCACTCAGGAATTACTTCTGGCGGTGCTCAGGGGACCATATGGGATGCTGGGAATTGAACCTAGGTTGGCTGCGTGCAAGGCAAACGCCCTACCCGCTGTGCTATTGCTCCAGCCCCTCCAATAGTCTTGATGAGCCAGCCCACCTGAATAAATGAAGCCCACAGAGCAAAGGCTGCCCCAGATCTCAAGTGCCTTTGGCAAACCCATCAGCAAAGTCACCAGCCTGTTTTGGGGTCCCTACTCTGCAAAAGTGCTCCATAGAATCCTAGCAGGCCTCTATGAAGAAGCAAACTCAACAGTGTTTGCTGGGGCATTGTTTCAAAAGGTGTGCAAAAGGGAAGCAACCGAATTCTCCATCAACGAAGGAGAAGTACCCTGAGCTAGTGAGCGGACTCGGTACTCCTTCTGTTATCTATCTGGACCAAGGGACTAGTAACAACCACCCTCTTAGAGGGATGGGGTTAATGGGTGCTTGCAGATGCTGCTTGGCATAGTGGCTGCCGCCTGCAGGCTCTCTCTGATCAGCTATGATGGTGCTCCTGCAAGAATCTGCTTGAGGGACTGAGACATGACAATTAAGGCGAGTTGGAAACACACACACACACACACACACACACACACATATACATATATATATGCACTGTAGCACTGTCCTCCCATTGTTCATCGATTTGCTCGAGCGGACACCAGTAACATCTCCATTGTGAGACTTGTTGTTACTATTTTTGGCATATCAAATATGCCACAGGGAGCTTGCCAGGCTCTGCCGTGCGGGCGAGATACTCTCAGTAGCTTGCCGGGCTCTCCAAGTGGAATGGAGGAATCGTGTGCAAGTCAAACGCCCAACCTGCTATGCTATCGCATATATCACAGTCCTCCCGTTGTTCATTGATTTGCTCGAGCGGGCCCAGTAACGTCTCCATTGGAGACTTTTGTTGTTACTGTGTTTGGCATATTGAATATGTCATGGGTAGCTTGCCAGGCTCTGCCGTGCGGGCGAGATACTCTCGGCAGCTTGCCGGGCTCTCCGAGAGGGGCGGAGGAATCGAACTTGGGTCAGCCATGTTGGCTGCGTGCAAGGCAAATGTCCTACTGCTGTGCATCACTCCAGCCCATCATATATATATTACCACATTTGCAACTCCAGATTCTATCAACTAGCAAATAGAAATTAAACTCAGGAATAGCTTGCTGAGTGAAAAAAAGCAAATCATAGATCTGTATGGATTGTGCAGAATTCCCATATGTAATCTTTGTATTGCTCATGGAGAAGGCATGTTAGGTATAAAAGCATTAAAATGTGGCTGCAAATATACTTGAACGACCATAAGGGTTACTGCTAAGGAGAGGAAATGATATGGAAGATGGGGGCAGAGTGATAGTCCAGCAGGGAGGGCGTCTGCCTTGCACTCGGCTGACCCAGGTTTGGTTCCTGGCATCCATAAGATCCCCTGAGCACCACCAGGAGTTACTCCTGAGTGCAGAGCCAGTTCTATGAGCATCACCAGGTGTGATCCAAAAGGCCAAAAAAAAAAAAAAAGAAGAAGAAAAAGAAGAAATGATATCGGGATGAGATTGGGAAAAGGGAGAGGCACTGCAAGTTTGTAACACATCGTTTGGTGAGAATCACACCCAGCATGGCTGAGGGTGACTCCCACAGTCCTTGGGGTCAGTTCCGGTTGGTGCTTGTAGCACCAGACAGCGGTGGGACTCGAACCCAGAGCGTGCAGAGCATCTGTTACAGCGCAGAAAACTCTCTCCCCGGCCCCATGTGTATGAACTTGTGCCTCTGACCACACGTGCAGATGTGTTTTTTTTTTTGTCCTGGGGGCAAGAACCTAGATCTAGGAGCCTCGTCCTTTCCTGAACTGAAACACTCTTCCCCAGGTGTCAAGAGAAAGTGGCCAAGGCTCTGTTTACGTTGCCACGGGCAGCTGACGTGCCGCACGGCTGTGATCTCACTAAGCTCCTCTTTCGTTGGCTTCGGTCCTGGCAGGGAGGAGGAAGGGCCTGTGTGAGGCAGGAGAGAGAAACATCGCCCACCATCCAAACACACGATGATCTTTGCAAAGAACTATGAAGTCGTTTGCAAAACACATCTCCAGGGAGGAACCGGGGCACAACGTTCTCTGTAGAACAGAGTGTTGCATAACCGCGCCCTGAGTCTCAGGCTCAGGGGTTTGAGGTTCAAGAACACTCCTCATGCCAACCTGTGCCTTCTCTGGCAAGCAGACGGTGGAGGGTCGGGCAGAGAGGACAGACACTTGCCTTCCATGCCTCCAACCCCAGTTTGACTGCTGGCATTGCATGCTCCCCCGAGCACAGAGTTAGGAGTAGCAGTGATGGGTGTGACCCAAACCATGCCCTCCCCCAAATAAAGATAAGCTCGGGGTTGGAGCATTAGCACAGCGGGTAGGGTGTTTGCCTTGCATGCAACCGACCCGGGTTCGATTCGCAACATCCCATATGGCCCCCCGAGCACTGCCGGGAGTAAGTACTGAATGCATGAGCCAGGAGTAACTCCTGTGCATTGCCGGATGTGATTCAAAAAGCAAATAAATAAATACATAAAATAAAATAAAGACGAGCTCTAACGAATCTGGTCTCCCAAGGCCGTGCTGTTGTGACTTCGTGCAGTGACAGGATTTGTTGAAGCAAACAATAGCACACTGAGAAAAGAGAATTCAGGGCCAAGGAGATGGCTCTCGGGGCTGGCATGTCTACCTGGATGCAGGTTTGCTCACCAGCCCAGCCTCCTAAGCACCATGGGATGTGAGCCCCCGCAGCTCCCAGAAAATGGTAATGGGCTCAGAAACCAAACCCAACCCAAAGAAATGTCCAAAGAAGAGAATGCTTTTTTTGTTTGTTTGGTTTTGGTTTTGAGACACACCCAGCGATGCTCAGGGGTAACTCCTGACTCTGCCCTCAGGAATCACTCCTGGCAGGCTCGGGGGACCCTATGGAATACTACGACGCTGCATACAAAACAAGTGGCTTAGCCACTATACCATTGCTCTGGTTCCAAGAAAGCAATTTTTTTTAAAACCCAGAACAATTCATTTTGAAATGCCAAGAGCCAGTTTACAGTTTGGATGCAGCCTTAACTTTATGAATTCTATTTTACTTCTTACTGCAACCACAGATTATTTTAAAGTTTTACACAAATTTCCTCTCTGATTGTGGTCTACCCACATTGAGAGAGGCCAGATTCTGCATTTAGGCATTTTCACAGCCTACTAATCTGTCTCTCTGTCTCTGTCTCTGTCTCTGTCTCTGTCTCTGTCTCTCTCTCTCTCTCTCTCTCTCTCTCTCACACACACACACACACACACACACACACAAATGCACATGTGTATGCAAGCGTTATTAGCATTTCTCCCCACTCTTTCGATGACCGCAAGTTGGCTTCCTCCAAGGGCAGATGCTTAATTCCTCAGCCATTTCCCTATTGATAGTACGAGACCCTGAAAACTATCATTTAGGAACCAGCAAACTCCAATACAGGCCCTAAGTCACTGTGTTCAGAACTCACCAAGCGGCACAGCTGAATCAGTCACCCAGGTTCGAAGTCTGCGGCTCCTGCCTTTCAGATGATTCCTGAAAGTTCTTCCATACAAAGAAACCAGGCGGAGGATCTCTAAGGGTCATTGCTTGAATCATGTAGGGCAGGACAGGAGTGCCACCAAGAGGGGCTCAAAGAGACACATATTTTCTTTATCTAATCTCTTTGGTTCTTGTTTAGGGGACCCATGTGGCCATGTCCAGGGGCTACCCTGACTCTGGACTGGGAAGTGACCCCTGAAGGTACTTGGGGGACCACTGTGGTGTAGGGGTAGAACCAGAGTTCCATGCAAGAAAACAGCCTCGTCTTCCTTCTGGACTATGTCCCCAGCCCCTTTGGAACAAGAGTTTGACTTCCATGTTCCTGGTATGCCTGTAAACAGGAAACCAACATGCATTTGAGCGTGGCACAAGACTGTGCCGTGGACATCCTATGTCCTCTAGGATAGTTCACTGACCAGGCCATGTTTAGGGCATAGTTGCCAAAAGATCTGGTTTCCGGCATATTCCCAGGGCAGTGCTCTGGTTGGTAGGGAAGGGATGCCTTGGAAGTTTGTGGAGGGATGGGGGAGGGGATTCAGGCCAAAGCCCCCCATCTTCAGTTAAACAGAAATTCAGGAGCAGCCCAGCTTCCACATTTTTTAAAAAAAATTTAGATTTTATTAAGTGGTTCACAATATTTGATTACATTTAATATTCAAACACCAATCCCATCACCATGACATCTTCCCACTACCATATTTTGGATGTTTCCATCCCAAACCCCGGTCCCTGCCCCAAAGCAGAACCAAAATAATATGTTTTGTATTGTCTGTTTATGAAAAACACTGAAAACACTACAAAAAAAGTATCTTTAGAGGAAAGAATGTGAAGATTGTTGTATTTGACCCAGGGAGCCATTAAGTCCTTCTATAAGTTTGTAAAAAGGAAAAAAAAAAAGAAAAATTCCCTCTAAGATTGGTTGCATCCTACTTTGAACCCCATCAAATGTGGTGCGATACTCTTGGAGTATGGGTAGGGTGTGTCCTACGAGGTGTTGTGCAGCCGTAAATGTGGCCGCGTGGTCCAGGAATAGGTTCACTCTTGTGTGAGGCTCGCCCTGAGCATAAGCATGGTGTTGGTTGAGTTCTGGAGGATTTCGTCTGCTGGGGCTGTATCCCTTGGGGCAGGGAGGGGATCTCACCTGGCCCCCTCTGGGGCACCCCAAGTGAAACACCAGCTCCCACATTTTAATACCCCATAGAACTCTCAGCCCTGCTCTGGGATGGTAACAGGACTTTGCCAAGCCATCTCTCTGGGCTCCCCACAGCCTGGGGGATGAAGGCCTGCTCTGGAGGACCTGCAGAAATGGACATGACTTGCGGGCTAATTCCTCTGGAAGGACAGCAGAGGGACAGAAGGACAGAAGGATGTGCTACCACTCCTTCCTGCTCCAAGCCCATCCTCTGCAACTTCTCCTCCACGCAAACCATCTGCATTCACATTATAACAGGCTGACCCCACTGGTCCACACGGCACCATTCTCTTTGAACTATCTTCACGTCTATAGTTGTGAGTGGAGGGGACAGAGTGGTCTTGGCAGGGTGGAAGAGGGGCTGGGGGAGTTGGAAAATAAAGCAAGTGGGAGCGAGGAGGTTATTGAAACAGGGGCAGTGGGTGATTTCCTGGGTTTGGAAACTGTCACCTGGCTACGCATGTGACCTTGAGCAAGAGATGGGCCTCAGGGGCCACAAGATAGAACAGCGGGGAGGGCACTTGCCTTGCACACAGCCAACCTGGGTTCGATCCCAGGCTTCACATAGGGTCCCCTGAGCACCACCAAGAATAATTCCTGAGCACCATTGGATATGGTCCCAAAACAAAAAGTGAGCGAGTGAGCAAGCAAGAGAGAGTGAGAGTAAGAGAGAGAGAAAGAGAGAGAGGGAAAGAGAGAGAGAAATGGGCCTCAGAGAGCCTGTGGTAACCCACCTGTCGAATGGGTCTGAGGACGGGTGATACTGCATTGAGGGGCCAGGTTCAATCCCCAGTACTGCATGGGCTGCCCTGATCACCTCCAGGAGAAAGCCCTGACTACAGAGCCAGAAGAAAGAGCTAGCCGTTGTTGATGGTGCCCCTCTCCCCAGTAAATTAATTAAGATCAATTATAAACAGAAGGTGCTCAAATGTTTTCACCTGAACTCATGTGAGGGGGGATGGAGATGTTATGGAGTGGCTATCCCTCACAGCAGGTGGCTGTTGAGAAAGGGACAGGAGAGGAGCAGGAGGGGAGGGATGGACCTGGCGTGACTCAGGCGCGGCCAACGGGACACAATCAATTTCTATATTTCTTCAGTTCACTGAGAAATTTTGCAAAAGTAAGATATGCAAAAGGTGTGCACGCAGCAAACCCCAGCTCTCCAGAATATGACAGAGGGACACAGCGACAAGTAAAGTCCCTCCCAGGATCATTCCATCAGCCTCTTGGAAAAACGGGAAATAACTGCTGTGTTGCTTAGCAACAGGCTAAGTTCCAAGCAATGCATCATGGGACAATACGTCATCCCAGACACGCCAGAGAGGGCAATCACGCACCCCTGGAGGGTGTGACTAGCGCACCCCAGAGCGCTGGAGGCTCTGTGGCCATCACAGACCCCACGGGGCTTCAGTCACGCAGGGCTGCACAGTGGCAGGTGGGTGCCCTGCTGCAAAACCTAAACTCACACAGACACACAGATACACACACAAACACACACAGATACAGACACACATATACAAATACACAGATACAGAGAGACACACAGAGACACAGATACATGCACAAATACACACAGATACACACTCAGAGACAGATACACAGAGACACACAGGTACATAGACACATGCACAAACACACAGATACACAGACATACACAGACACACGCAGAGACACAGATATACACACAAACACACAGAGATGCACACAGACACACACAAACACACAAATATTTACACAGACATGCACAAACACACAGATACCAACACACAAACACACAGAAAAGTACAGACACACACAGTCACACACAGATAAATACACAGAGACACACACAGTCACACACAGAGATACACACTCATACACAGAGACACTCACTCATACACAGAGACACGGCATACACAGTGAAAGACACTCGCAGACACACAAGACACACAGGCACCCAGAGACAGGCACACAGAGAACTGACACAGACACAACACAGTCACACACAGAGACCCGGGTACCCACTACACGCACACAGTCAAGTTTCCCAGCACAGAGGGCGGCCTGCGGTGCCCCACCCAGGCTTCTGCCTCCTCTCACCTCACCACACCTCCCTCCTCACCCGGAGGGAGATCTTCCCAGGTTGGGGCCTGCAGGAGTCGCTTCCCCCTGCCCCTCTGACCAGGAGGAGCTGAACCGGCTCCCTGGTCACCTCTGCAATTTCCACCTTGGCTACCCCAGCAGCGGAGAGGCGCGGGACCCTCTCTGGGGCTGCGGATGTGGAAAGTGGGCCAGACCGACTGCTTCCTCGGCTCTTTGTCAAGGCAGAGAAGTGAAAGGACTGGAAGATGGATGAGCATGGCACATTCTGGAACACGGAGCTTTTCATTCAGGCGTATTTATGGGGTTTATATTTACCTAATAAATATAATAATGGATGAACAGCTGTTGAGAAGGTTGGGAAGGGCGGGAGGGGAAGGGAAAGGAACCTCTTGTCCAGGAAGGGAGCCGGTGGTCACCGCAGGATTTAAACCAGAGGTGGCTGATCTGTCTATGGCTCGGGGGCATAGTCTCAGGGACTCGGCTGGGGGCGGGGACCCTGTGCCCAGGGCTTACTCCTGGCTCCAACCCAGGCCAACCGCGTGCAAGGCCAACACCCTGCCCGCTGCCCTAGCTCTGTGCCCTCTGCTCTAGGTTTTTGGATGAATATTCCAGAATATCCCTACTGGGACAGTTCAGACCCTCTCGCCCGCATGCGTCCCCTCACTCTGTGCTCAGGAAATATTTTTTTCTTGGCCTGTCTTCCTCGGAAGTGTTCAGGGCTGGCACCCCCGTGGCTTGGGCCCTTCAGAGAGGGACTCCAGAAGCAGGCGCTCGGGAAGGAGAGGAGAGGGGCCCTTGACTTCTCCTCCTGATTTCCCTGAACCCCCCCCCCCCCCCCCGTTTCAGCTCCAGGCTCTGGGAGTACAAGTTCCCTGGGGCAGCATGGGTCCTGGAGTCCCCCTCTCTACCAGACTACTGAAGAATAGTTTTGGGGGTGTGGGTAGGGGATCCCAGCCAGGGAGGAAATGAGCTCTCAGGAGTCAGGATGACTTGGAGCCCTGCGAGGTGGATGGAGTTGGCGCTGGGGCACCCGTGGATAGGTGTTAATATTCTCATCACTTGGGGAAGGGGCCAGACCGACTGCTTCCTCGGCTCTTTGTCAAGGCAGAGAAGTGAAAGGACTGGAAGATGGATGAGCATGGCACATTCTGGAACACGGAGCTTTTCATTCAGGCGTATTTATGGGGTTTATATTTACCTAATAAATATAATAATGGATGAACAGCTGTTGAGAAGGTTGGGAAGGGCGGGAGGGGAAGGGAAAGGAACCTCTTGTCCAGGAAGGGAGCCGGTGGTCACCGCAGGATTTAAACCAGAGGTGGCTGATCTGTCAGCTTGAAATTCAGTTTTCTCCTGGGCTCCCAGGAGGAAGCCTGTGTGTGTGTGTGTGTGTGTGTGTGTGTGTGTGTGTGTGTGTGTGGCTATGGGAGGGATCTGTCCAGCCCACCCCACCTTCATAACACCCCCTGGAAGCCTAGTAACTTTCCCTCAGCCCACAGGGTCCTGCAGCCTTTGCAAAGCTTGAGAATGGGATCGCTTGTGTGCTTCATTTCCCCTCTGCTTGTTTCTCAGGCGGTTAAAGGAAGGAACACTGGACTTTGCCCGCTGTCCACACTGCCCACTCCCTTCTCTGGCCTGCAGGCCTACACCTCTGCCTTTAGGAGGATGTCCCCTCACTGAGGTCACCAGAAGAACCAGCCTTAGAAAGGGATATGGGGCATAGAGGGGAGGCAAGACCTTCAGAGAGGCGTTGCTTTTAAAATACCACGGAGGGAAGGAGATAGAAGGAGAGAGAATTGGAAGAAGAATGAAAAGGGGGTTACCAGGAGAGAACCCCTGGGGCTGGGGGGTGTGTGCAAAACATGAAAACACACACACGCCTTGAATTCAGAGTCCCCCAAACAAAAACACAAACACGTTTGTTTGGGACTAGAAAGATTCAAGGGACTAGAGAGGTTCCAGGCAAGCCCAGAGGCGGAGTTAGGAGCTTGCTTTGGTCCAGGCTCTACGGGGTCCAGCACCGCTGAAAGGGCTCCCAGGACTGCTGGGTGTGCCCTCCCCCCCCCAAAAAAAAAAAACAGGGGAAGGGGGGAAGGAAGAGAGGAGGAGAGAAGAGAGAGAAAGAAGGAAGGAAAGAAAAAAATATCACTGAAAGGGGGAGGAAGAGAGACGAAAAGGCAGGGAGAGGAAAGAAAGCGGAAACAGCAAAACGCAAAAAGGCAAAAAAAGGAAGAAAATCCTGGGCGGTAAAGACATTCTTGCCAGCGCGCTCCTTAGCGTGGCTCAGACGCGGGCTCTTAAACGCGCTTTCGCTCCCGGCTAGGCATTTAAAGGCGCTTTTCGATTAAACCTCATTAGCAAGATGGAGCTAAAAGCCACCACCGAGGTGGCTGGAGGAGGGAGGCCCGACCCACCGTCCCAGGACTCGGAGGCACCGGGACCTCGGGCGTGCGGGGTCTCGGTCTGGTCGCTTTTCCCTGCGGCCTCCCCGCGGGGGCCACTGAGCCCTAGGCCCGAGCTGGGCGCTCTGAGCCCAGGACCAGTGGCCGCCCTGGCCCGGGCGCGCAGACCCCAGGGCGGCCGCGCCGGCTCCCAGTCCGCCGGGAACCCACCGCCCCGCGCCGCACAGCCCAGTGTAGGCCTTTTTACGACTCAAACCTGTCATTTACACATTCTGATTCCACAGCCTGTAATTTCAACCTCCAAGCTCGATTCCATAAAACTCGTCGGGCCTGCCAAAGGGACCCCCACCTCACCCCCGGGTCCCAGCTGTCCCCAAGTTTCCCCGGCGCCCGCTACAAAGAATCTCATGGAAGGCGGCCAAGAATAACTAGAAACTAGCCCGCTCCATCCCGGGCCCCACCTGGCCTCGGGGTGGGGAGACCCAGCCGGGAGCGAGCCGAGCCGCTGCTCTGGACCGTGGCCGGGCACTCAAACCCTTCCAGCGACACCTCAAGTCAAAACTGGAGACGCTCCCCCACACACACACCTCAACTCACACCCCACACACCTCCTGCGCCCCCGGGGTTTGGCCTTTGTCCCTACTCTCTTCCCAAATCTTCCAAAAACTGTCTCATTCCAGACCTCTGTCCCGGATGAAAAAAGGGGGAAAAATCAACAAAGAGACTCCACAAAGCGTTTTTTTTTTTCGGAACTCTGGGGCGTCGCCCCCTGGAAGCTAGGAAGCCCCCCAAACCGCAGACCCGACGCTCCTCTAAGCTCGTGAGGTCCGAGCTGCCTCCTTTGCGTATTTCTGATGGGGTCTGTCCTGTTTGGCGTGACTCTCACGACGTGGAGACGCCCCAGGCCACGCGCGGGTCCCCGCGTGCGCGTGATGCTGCTGTCCCCAGATAATTATGCGCCCGTTATCCAGCACATGCAAACGATTATCGATGAGCAAATAATACCGTGACCGCGCACCGAGGGGGTGGGGTGGGGTGGGGTGGGGTGGGGCAGCCAGGACGGCTCCCTGCGAAGAGAATTCTGCAGGGGGCCAAACGGTGGGCTCACGCGCGCGCGCCACTCGGGGTGGGTGACTTTGCTTTCCCCGCGGCCACGTTGGCGTGAATGTGCGGTGCGTCTGGGGGGTCGGTAAAAGGGCTCCCCACGTTCGTTTCCCCCAGGCTGCCCGGGCGCGCACGTCCGTGCAAGCAGCAAGAGCCAGAGAAACTCCACATAAAGCAAAAACCGAGAAATCGCCTCGCTTCTCCCCGCGCCGCTTTCTTGCGTTGCTCTGCTGGCAAGAAAAGTCTCAGGGATAGCTGAGGGCTGGGGTTGCGGTGGCGGGGGATGGCGTGAGGCTCGGTCATGTGTCTTCTCCAAACTCCAAACTTCCCAGTCCGCGAAGTCCCGCGCGCTCCCCGTTGCTGCCTGGCTTCGAACCGCACCGCGCCGCGCGCGCGCACGGTGACAGATTCCTTCCAACGCGCGAGCGGGTCGCCGTGGTGCGGGCGGGTCCCCGGGTGAGCGACCCGTCAGGCCCGGTTGAGATTTTTTTTTCCCTGAGTTTCGAAAATCTTGGTGACCCGATGTAACAGGGCGCGCCGCGGCGGCACCGGGAGAAACCGAAAGTCGGTGCGCTGTGCACTTCGGTAACCGCTGGGGAAAGGGTGAACTGGAGAGCCCAGCCCCCCGCCACCCCCACGGGCACTGCAACGGCGATACACGTCCTGGTCCAGGCAGTCAGTCCCTCCCAGGGCGCACACGTGTGCCCAGAATTATAATACAATATAACACATCGTAATATCGGGCATTATGCCGCGTTTACCTTCCGTTAGGATGTGGATATTGTGGGAAGCTGTGCTTATGTGTTTGTTACGACGTGCTGGGATACTGTAGCTTTCAATCTCACTGCCGTGTGCCAAGCGCTGGCCGGGCTTACCAGAGAAGCACCCTCAGGCACAGAGAGGGAAAGAGACCGACCTAAAGTGGCCCAGCTGGGAAGGGCAGCAGAGCTTGGATGGAAACCTCCAGGCCAGGCCTGGCAGGAAGGGTGAGAAGCATGGTCCACCCGCCCTGCACTGTTAGGAAGCTATCCAACACGCCACACCGCCCTTTCTGCAATAGCCCGATAATATACATTGATTTTATCCCCTTGGCATCCTCTGGCTGGACTGCACAGCCGCCGGCCTGCACTCTCACCCCCTCTGATGGAGAGCGCAGTCTGGCTGTGCTCCACTCTCCCCAAGATACGCTCTGCCCTCCCTCCTGCGTTGCTCCCGTGGCTTCTCCTAATAGCCCCAGGAACCAAGTGCTATCCTTTGGGGTCCGGGAGGAGAAGGATAGATCAGAGAAAGGCAATGGCTTGGCCAGTCTCACTCAGTAACTTCAGGCGACCTGACTCTAGAACATTCTATCTTGAAAAAAACCACACTCCCCACTCCAGCTGCAAGATGACTGGGGGGAAGAGTGAGGCATGTGCCCCCACCCGCCTAAGAACTTTTTAGAGAGAATATTCCTGATGCCTGCCTGAGGTTGGTTATGCAAGAGTAAAAGCCGGAATAGGAAAAAGGTTAAAAAGAAAAACGGGATAGGAGATCCTGGCACTCAATCTAACGACTTTGGGTGCAGAAGTGGGGCCCGGGCGCTCGCCTGTGACTTGGCAGAAGCTTGCAGCTTCCTTCAGAAAGAGCTGCGGGAACCCTCTCAGCAGCCTGATGGGTCCTTCCTTCTCTTGGCTGCCCACAATGGGAAAATTGGACACCTCAGAATGCACCGCATCTCTCCTCCACCTCACCAGTTATAAAAGTCCAGGGTCATCACAATTGTCCCCCAGTGCACTCACCAACTGACCACTCTCCCCCAAGGAACGGGGTGGGTCGGATTCCCCAACCATGAACTCAGTGGGCAATGGTCTCCATCATTATTCTGACCCCCAGACCCCCGACTCCAGAGCTTTCCAGTGCAAATACCCAGCAGGGACGCTGAGACGGGGTGTGGGGGGGACACACCTCGTTTCACAACCTTCGTTTCACAACCACCTGGAGTATGAAACCCAGGAGCACCCGCTGTCCCTGGCAGGGCCTGCTGGGGAAAAAGGATCAGAAATAGGCACCTGAGGGGGCAAAAGGACCTTTGAAGAGTGTTGTCTGCAGGATGCAAGCTGCAAAGATCGGTCAGGTCACCTCAAAGCCAGAGCCCTAATCTCCCCCTGGCTGCCCCCCACTGGACCCTGCTGGGGACCAAGGGCTGCTCAGGGCTTTAGGGGAATTTTGGGAAACAAACACAAACACTTGGTGGAGGTTTGAGGATTGCAGATGTAAGGTAAGCATCTACTCCACTTCTAGGTGGAAAGGCAGGCGACAAAGGCAGAAAACTCTTAGGAAACGTTGATCTCACTCCCATCTCTCCTTGATCACCTGGATTTAGGAAATCCGTTGGAGATGGGGCATTTGCACAGCAGCCCTTCCTCCTGTGGAGGAGATTTGGGGCAGGGGAGAATGTGCACTTGGGGTGTCCAAATTGATTAGGAAGATTTTTTTTCCTCCAGGCCAAAAAGATCCTTGAGTGAGAACCACAAAGTTCCAAGTCATGGCACTCGCCACCTCACTGCACCCACCTCGCTGCCTGCTTTCCAGCCTGGAGTTTCCGGGGAAACTGGGCAAGAGGGAATCAAATACAGAGGTCTCTGGAAAATTCTAGAAACCTGCTTCCTTCCACTCTTGCGATTCCACACTCTCTGCACAGAGTAAAAGCAGACTTTCCCTGCACACACAGTTCTTAGGGGGAAAACTAACAATTCCATCAGGCTAATTCAAGGAACCCGGAGCTCAAAGATGGAGTGCGTGAGAAGCTGAAATCAAAAGCCAATTTCCAATTCCCGGCGAACGTTTCCTCTCGTTTTTCGTTTAGTTTTCAGTCATACGGAGCCGTTGGAATTTCTGTCCCGGGTCATACAGTCAGGAATCCCCCAGAATAACCCACTTATTCACCCACTTAAGGCGGCCCCCTTTTCTCTGCCCTGATCCCGCGCAAAGCCCCGGGGCGGGAGGCGCCGCCCCAAGCGCGGGGTCCTTGGAGAGGACGTTTTCAGGGCGCGCCCGCCAGAGCGCAAGAGAAAACCACGACGCGCGTGGCTGGTACGTGACCCAGCGCTGCCCACCGAAAAAAAGCGCCTACATCGAGGGTCGGCCGGCAGCGTGCACCAGAGGGGCCGCCTCGCAAAGCCGGAGTCTGGCGCAGACGCTTTTCGGCCAGTTCTGGCGGTGGCTTGCGCTAGGAGACCACCGAGCAGCCGGCGTCCCAAATCCGGCTGCGTTATCGGAACCTCCGAGGAGATTGAAGTCTCCGGGACCTTGGCCTGCTTTTGTTGTTGTTGTTGTTGTTGCGTGTGTGCCTTCCACGTTTGTGATGGGGCTCTGTCTGCGGCGCCCCGGCTCTGGCCAAAGAGGCGTTCGGAGCCGTGCAGGCAAGAGCTGGCGCCAGTGGGGACAGTGGGCTTCCACATGCGTCTCTCTGGCCGTCTGGGAGCTGGGAGGGTGATGGAAAAGGACACTGGCCCGCCGCTGGGGCTCCCTCCGCGATATTTCTTGAATCAGTGAATGCAGCCTGAAATCAGGCTTCTCGGGTCTTAACTTGATCTTAAGACCGAAGATCACTCCTGAGAGTGTAGGGAGGGAAAGAGGGAAGGAGGGACGGGAAAGGAGCCGTGGGGGACCCTGACCCCTTTGAGGAATAACAGGGCATCTCTGAGTTCTCCAAGACTATCACAGCGCAAGTCATTATCCTGGGTGATAAGTGCAAAGGGAAGGGGTGGGGGGGGGGTGGGAATCAGACGCATATCGCTCCCGCGGTTCTTTGAATCGAGCAGCCTGTCCCGCGGTCACTTCCCTCCGGCTCACGATGGGGTGGGGGATGGGGGACATTTAGACTCCCCCATTTTACAGACCAGCACGGCAGAGCCTAACCGGCTCACTCGGGTTCGCCTAATTGAGGATTGGATGGTTTCGTGAGCGCCGCGCCCTGCCACGTCCCTGTTTTTGGAGACAATAAGCTTTCACTCCTCCAACAACCCCACCCCAACCCCCCAATCTTTCCAGACTGGGCAAATCTATTCCGCTCGCCAAGGGCCGGAAAGCCCGTTTTCTCCCCCGCTAGCTGTGTATCTGGAGCCCAGCGGTCCAGCCTGGGGAGCCTGGACGTTTTGGGTCCGTTTTAAAACGGGGCTGATCAGGCCCGGAACCGAAGCGCGCTTCCTCTCGCGTTCCGAAGAACAAACTGGCCTGGGACCCTATCGAAGACCCCGGATCAACATGTGGCTGTGGAATCCCTAAAGCCCGCGGATCCCACAGTCTCGGGCCCCTTGCTCTGGCGGGCAAGGTCCAGGCGGAAGGGGCCGCCCAAGCCCCCCGCGCGCGCCTTTGCGCCCCGCGCGCCCGGTCCTTGTCCGCACGCACGGGCTCAAGCGCGCCCTTGGCGTTGGCGCAAAAGGGGATGCTACGAGCCTGTTTCCACGCCGCGCCAGGCCTGGACCACTGGCCCCCGAGCAAACATAATGAATGGAGAGGGAAACGAAGGGGGCGTGGAGGGAGGGGGTGAAATCGCTGGGAAATAATACCCCGAGAAGAGGGAAATATGGACAACAGTTTATCAGCGTCCCCGCCCCCCTCGCCCGCATGTTTAAAACCCCTAAGTAATTTTAGATTGTGTCTTCAGTTAATATATCTCTCTCCCTTTCCCGCGGGCTGACAGGGAAGCGCCGGGCTGCGAGATGTCTGCCGAGAACGGCCCTTTAAGAGTTTCCACATTGTTTAGCTACACAAACGTGTTTGTGGTTCCCGAGGCCCTCCCCTCCCCCACCCGCCTCCGAATCTCATTTCATTTTATGACTCCGATTGTTTGAGGGTGCCCGCGCCGCATAAATCCTGCTTCGTTCCGATTAATCTCTGCTCGCTTGCAGCGGGGCGCGCTGGAAAGGGAAAAAAAAATCCTTTTTTTTTTTTTTTGTGGCGTTCTTTTAAAAGAGGGCGCCGGGGCCGAGATTTATTAACAAGGAAAAATATAGTTTATTTTTATAGTCGACCTCTGAAAGGTGGGGGTGGGGGAGCTTGGAGTGGGGAGGGGAGTCTTGGGGGTAGATAAACAATGAGGCATAGGGGCTGGGGTGTTTAAGAACCCCAGCTTGGCCTGGCGACTTGAACTTTTCTCCTGGTTACCCTCTACCCGCTAGGTCTGGATGCTAGCCAGGAAGCGGGGGACCCAGCTGAGGGTGCCGGCCTGTATCGGCTTCTGCATTGCCGGTGGAGCCCCTATACTCCGCGGGGGATCGCTTAGCCAGCCAAGTCTTGGCCAGAGCAGCCCCCCACCCCCACCCCCTGCCCCAAATCCACCTCTCTCCTGAGCTCTGGGATCTTTGGGGGGGGGGGGGGGGTCAGAGAGCCACTTCTTAATCAGAAGTTAGATGCTGGGGCCAAATCCTGCCAGCCTCTAGATGGGTCTTTGCGGAGTTGGACACTGGGTGTGTTTCACTGGGGGAAATTTCATGCCAGACCCCTTCTCCATCACCCGCCAATGAAGGAAAGAGCTGAGGAGGCTCTTGGCCTGCGCCCCCAATCTGTAATCCTCTGGCCAGCCTAGTATATTCCAGAGAGGGGTGCTCAGAAGCTAACTCTTCAATCCCCAGCGTTTTGGAGGTAAATTCTGCCCCCCTTCGCCCTGGGAGATCTTCAGAGCAGTGGAGTAAAAGTTTTGCCTGCAGTCGCTTAGGGGCAAGATGCCAGTCTACAGGGGCGCTCTCTGGGCCTTAGATTCCCTTTAAACTCTCAGAGGCGCTCTGCTGAGGTGTGTGAGGGTGTGTGTGTGTGAGGGGGTCATTCTGTCTTGCCCCCCCCAGCAGCCCTATCTATGGCCACCCCAGCCCAGCTGTGGCCATCTCCTCCTGCCCTGGAGAACTCGGGCTCGAGAAAGAAGCATGAAAATCTGGAAGCTTCCAGCTGCCCCTAGGATAAGACTCTGAACCTTTGGGGGGAACACGGGTGCCCCGGAGAGCAGGGGATCAGCAACATCTGATTAAGGGAGATTTAAAGAACGTCTTTAAAGAAGACGGAACTTTGTGTCGCCCCCAACCCCATGGGGGAGGCGGGAAAGCCTTCAAAGAAAAATGATTTTTGCCTGTTTTTGCAGGGTCTGGGATGGGGCCGCTTAGGTGGCAGTTCACTGCTCAAAGTGAACGCGTGCGTCCAGACCAGCGGGTGGTCTTGGGGGAAGGACCCCGGTGTGCTTTGGGCTGCGGGGATCCGAGTCTGGTCTGTGCTGCGGGGTGACAGGGTGAGGGCGGCCCCTCCTCTGCCTCACAGCCGGGCTCAGCCTGAGACCGCCCGGCTCCACGGCGTCTGAGTGTCTGGGCCTGCGGGCCGCGCGGGTGAACTCTGGGCTCTGGGCGCGCAGCTAGGTCCGAGCAGGGATGCGCAGGGGCTAGGAGCACCCAGGAGGGGTTTGGGGCTGGGGACACTTCCAGCCGCCAGTTTAGGGGCGCAGGATCTCATTCTTGACTTCCCAAATGTCCTTGGCTGATGAGGAGAGCCCCACTCCCAATCCTCCCGGACCCCTCTCTCGAACCCCTCTCCCGGACCCCTCTCCCAGGACCCAGGGACACCTGCTTCGAGCAGAAAGGGGTCTGGTTCATCCTGTTGAATCCCATCCGGGACCCTCTTGGGTGTGTGGGTGTGTGGGGGGGGAACATTCCAGTCAACTGGGGTGCTGGGAACGTGCCCTCCATGGTACCAGACATTGGACAGTTTCTCAATACGGATCAGCCAACCCAAGGCTCTTTACTTTATAGCAAACTCCCATGCGGCCTCCTACACCCCAACCAATCTGCCTCATCTCCGCAAAAATGTCTCCCTCCAAGATCAGGAGACCGAGGAGTGTTTCTGGCACAGTTATCACGCGCGCACACACAGAGAGGTTAGACGACGCCCCGAACACACATAAGAAAAGGCAGAAGAGTCTGGACTCAGCTCCCTGCAATGCCCCACCTCAGCCTCTACTGCGAGGGGGTCCACCCCAATGCACAGGCTCCCCAGAGCACACCCAGAGGAAAGAGGCCTGAACCCCCAAGTCCCGGGCTCAGGGCTCAGAGGCGGGGGAAGGGGCCAGGCCCTCGGGAGCTGGAAGAATGCACCCAGACCACGAGGGGCCAGTCTGCACCTCTCCTCCTGTCCCCTCTACCCTCTGGACGTCGGGCTGACTTTTGACATCACCGGTTTCCCTTGCACCTCCCTCCCTCCTCCCCAAATGCCAGCCTGTTGCCGGCCCCTAGAGGCTGGTTCCTTGAGGTGGCCAGGCTTACCTGGTCTGGGCCGGTAGACGGGTCGGTCCTCTCCCTCCAGCCTAGGCTCTGGCTGGCAGAGCCCGCGGGGCAAACAGCTCCATCAAGTATCCACTGGCCTGCAGCTGCATTTCCGGTTGTAGCACTGGGCGCCCGGGAGTGGACCTGATAAGCTATCGGCCAGCCCCGGCCCTGGAGGGGCGGTCAGCGGCCAGGGCACCTCGGGCCGGCTCCGGCTCCGGGCCCGGCAGCCTGCCAGCCAGGGCTCAGGACAGCGCGAGATGCCTGGGAGGTGTTTCTGGTTACAATCACCTCACACACGAACCAGCATTCCGCCCCCCACCCCTTACCATTATGTCTGAAGTCACACCTTCTTGGAGCTGGCGAGATCTGCCCAGCACGGGCGATGAGTGTCTGCAGAGCCAATGTGGTTAATCTAGAGCACCCCGGCCGATCTACAGCACCCTGGCAGATCTACAGCACCCTGGCAGATCTATAGCACCCCGGCAGATCCCAGAAAGGAATCTTTTTGGTGGGGAAAAAAAAAATCAACACTGGGTAAATAGTCACCTCCTCCTTCCA
Source organism: Sorex fumeus (assembly GCF_029834395.1). Taxonomy (NCBI): domain Eukaryota; kingdom Metazoa; phylum Chordata; class Mammalia; order Eulipotyphla; family Soricidae; genus Sorex; species Sorex fumeus. Next base: position 464,298 of record NW_026606246.1, read on the forward strand.
GGAAACCGAGATTTAATTTTCCACCAACTTACCTAAGACCGCTGTAGGTCCCTGATTGGTTTTTATTTTTTTTTGGGGGGGGGAGGTCTAAGGCATATGGTTTAATGAATTGACTTGTTGTTCTTATTTTCCCATCAGAAGATGGAGGATTTTCGAGGTCAGAGGGGTCCTGGGGGCCGGGGTGGGGGAAGTGAATCTTGACTCTTGAGTAACCTGAAAAAGCAGCAGTTATCATCACTTCCTTCACCTCCATCGTCATCATCACCATCATCAGCATCACCTCCACCACCATCATCACCAGCCCCGGCATCGCTGCCACCCTCACTGCCTTCAGCACCCCCCCCACCCCCCAGTCTCCTCCACCACCATCTCCCCTCCCAGCAGCGGCTAGCTGGTGAGTAGCAGCTCCTGCCTTTGGGCCTCCAGTGCTTAGGAGCTGTGATCCATCACCCCATTCCGCAGATGAGTAAGTGTCACCTTGGCAAGGTCAAGGGCTGTCCCAGAGTCGAGCCTCTCTGTGCTCTCCAGACCCCCGGGCAGATGCGTGATGCCACCCAGCAGAGTGAGAACCAGGATGGCAGAGGGAAAGGACTGTCTTTTCTGGCTGGCCCTGGGGGTGGGGGGTGGGAAACAGCTTGACACCCTCCCCCAAATATGCAGTCAGCGCCCCCAGGCCTCACTTTGCAGCCCCACAGCCCCTCACAGTTTCCACAAACTGTTCCTTGCGGGAGAAGCATTCGTGAGCACAAGAGATGCCTTGAGGACCATGTAGGATTCACCCAGGCCTACCCAGGTGTGGGCCCTCATCGTCCCTCATCAAGGTGAGGGTAGGGGTGTATGTAGTGGGGGTGACCAGGGACAGGCCCAACCTCTCCCCAGGGTGGGAGCCTTGTTTCTCTCTTGGGTCAGGCCTGGGCACCCTCTCGCGCCCCCCCCCCCCAACCTTAGCCCTGCCGCTGGGGTCACACCAGGCATTGTTGAACCTCTCCCATCTGGAGAACAGCATCCACGGGGCAATTAACCTCCTCCATCCTCTCCCCACCAGCTTCCTTAAAATAAATGTGACAAGTGTGGGCCTAATGATCCGCGGGGAAGATCTATTTGCTTCAGGACCCCGCCACATGGCTCTCTGTCTCCCGCTCCGGCCGGCCGCCTGACTTCAAAGAACCACCGGTGGTCAGTATGACTGGCGTTTCCTGGCTTTCAGGAAACAAACAAACAATCAACGTAGGCTCTTGGAGACCGAGTCCTCGGGGCCGGCGGGCGCGGAGGACCATGACGCTAGTGACAGTGATGGTGAGGGTGACGGTGATGGTGAGGGTCAACGTTTAAGGACCACACATTCTGGCTCGGGGCGCAGAGCAGCCTGCCCGCTCCGACTCATTTGTTCTCCAGGGGGCTGTGACTCTCCAGGTCACTCCACTTCAGAGTCGAGGCCCACCGAAGTCACTCCTGTGTCGTCGACATCCCCGCCTCCCGGAGGCGGTAGAAGCAGGATTTGAACCAGACGTGTGTGTGTGTGTGTGGGGGGGGGGGGGGGGGGGGTGCATCCTTAAATAAGTGCACAGGATCCAAAAGGGTTGAGACAGGAAAGGAAATAGGCCAGCGGGCCAGGGGCTCAGCCTCCCTGCCCCCTCCCTCCCTCCACGTGCCTTTCGGTTGCAAATAAGGCTCTGGGGGTCTCCAGGGATTTGCATTTTAAGCCTGGTGCAAGAGAGCTGTTTTAATCCCAAATCAGCATCACCCCCTGGTGATCTTGCGGGCAATTTTGCTGGTGTCCTGGGGCCCAGACGGGCACCAGTTCCCTGACGAGTCCTTGCACGGGCCTGGAGTCTGGGGGAAGGAGCCGAGCGCTGGGAGCAGGAGCTCAGACATCTCGTACATTCCAGCCAGAGATAGCAGCCGGCCCCGGACACACAGGCTCATCGCTCTTGGCACGGGACTGTCCTAGACTCGCTTCTCCCAGCCGGACAGTCTCACAGCCTTAAATGGTCGCGGCCAGCTGGGCAGCGTCCTGCTCGCCCCGTGCACCGCGTGGAGGGGCCGGCCTCTGGGCTGGGGGCGGGAGGGGGGTGTGCTGGGAGGGCCACTCACACCCACCGGACAAGGGCATCTCATCTGGCAGATGAGTCGTGGCTATTTTGGTCCCGGCTGTCCACCCGGACCTTCATGCCAGCCTGCAGTCAGGTTTTCGGGAGCTGCCCCGGCAAGCTTTGCTGCCCTCGCCCGCACCCTGTCCCCACCCTGCACTGTCACCGCCCAGCGTGCGTTTCTCTCCAGTGGGCTCTGCTCCTATCATGCTGACTAGGTATCCCCCCTGCCCCCCATCCTTGGGGGTTCTGCTCACAGGGGCTTAACTCACAGAGTATCTCCTTGCACAGCCCGAAGAGCCCCCAGAGGAGCTGGGAAGGGCCGGCTTCAACCCCTGGGTAGGGTCTGCCGGGGCGGGGGGTGGGGGGGGGACTGGAGCACCGGAACCGAGGCAAGGGGCACCCCAGGTAAAGCTCCTGGCCTGGCACTGCAAGACCCAGCCATGTTGGCCATCACTCACTCCCAGACTCTAGCAAAGGTACCAAGTCCTGACCTGGCTCTCCTCTTTGGCTGGCCACTGCCTCCTCCCCACCTCCTTCCTCTTCCTTCCGGCCTCCCTCCTCCCACCTCCATCCTTCCTTCCCCCTCCTCCTGCCTTCCCTCCCTTTTCCTTCCTCCCTCCTCCTCTTCATCTGCTCAGGGCACACTCTCTGTCTCCCTTCCTTCTCTGAGCGATGTGCCCAATCTCCAGGACTGTAGTTCCCTGGGTTTGGGAAACTGGAGTGAAACAATACTTTATGTGCAGTGCTGGGGTGCACACACGCACACACACACACACACGCACACACACACTCATCTGTGCACTATTGGGCCCCATACATGCAAACATCCACTCTGGGAGTACCTTAACTCTTGACAGTTTGGTGTTTGCAGAGGGATCATTTGGTGTTCCCAGAGGGATCAAAGGATCCTGGGGCCAGTGCAAGGGTGGAACCTGGGTTCCCATATGCATGCAAGGCACAGGCACCCCAAAGCTGAAAAAATATATTAAAGGTACCTCCACACTATTTACCTCTAGAAAAGTTTCTCAAGCAGCTTGGAGAAATGTAAACAGAATGTATCTACATAAATGTTCATAGGACTAAAGTGTGTGTGTGTGTGTGTGTGTGTGTGTGTGTGTGTGTGTGTGTAAGCTTAGATGTGAAAAATAGGAGATTGGTCGTGAGAGATAGTACAGCAGGCAGGGAGGGCCCTTGCCGTGCTTGTGGTGGGTCTGGGTTCGATCCATCACACCTTTGCCAGGAGTGATCCCTGAAGCACAGAGCTAGGAGTAAGCCAGGAGCACCGCTAGGTGTGGCCCCAAAACAAAGCAAAACGAAACAGGTGATTGGTGGGATGAGGCTTTATCATCCTCACGATAAAGAATATTTTATGAGAAAGTAGATATTCTTTATCATGAGAAAGAATGAGGAGCACTGTCCTCCCGCTGTTCATCGATTTGCTCGAACGGGCCCAGTAACGTCTCCACTGTGAGACTTGTTACTGTTTTTGAAAAAACCGAATATGCCACAGGTAGCTTGCCAAGCTTTGCCGTGAGTAGCTTGCTGGGCTCTCTGAGAGGGGCAGAGGAGCGAACCCGGGTCAGCCTCATACAAGGCGAACGCCCTACCCGCTGTGCTATCGCTCCAGTCCTAGCACTGAGAAAGAATACTCAGGCATTAAAAACCCGATTTGACATGAAGTGAGGTACGTTGGAATAATGCCCTGTGTGACCATCTGTGTGTGTGAGAATTGTGTGTATGTGTGCATGTGTGTCTATGTGAATGTGTATGTATCTGTATATGTGTGAGAGTTGTGTATGTGGATGTGTGAGAGTTGTGTATGTGTGTATATGTGTGAGTGCGTATTATCTGTATGTAAGTATGCATGAGAGTTTTGTATGTGTGAGTGTGTCTGTCTGCATTTGTGTGATATGTGTTTGTATGAGTATGTGTCTGTGTGTGTGTCTGTGTGTGAGTGCGTCTGTGTGAGTATGTGTGTCTGTGAGTGTGTCTTATGAATATGTGTGTCTGTGTGTTTGTCTGTGAGTGTGTCTTATGAGTATATGTGTGAGAGTGTGTGTGTGTGTGTGTGTGTGTGTGTAGGTGTTTCGGCAGAGCTGGGGGTTTTCCTCCTGTGTGAGAAGGTTGGAGGTGAGAGCAGGGTAGCTCACTCAAGTCCTGTCTACCTTGTGTAGCTTTGAAATTTTCCTACAAGAAAGTAGTAGTTTCCCTGGGCACCAAGCTGCTGGCTCCATGGTGAGGTTCAAGGCCATTGTTGCTTTGTTTTGTTTGGGGGCTACCCTCTATAGTGCTCAAGACTTACTCCTGGCTCTGCTCTCAGCGGTCACTCCAGTTGGGCCTGGGGGGCCCATATGAGGTGCAGAGGGTCAAGACAAGGCCCCTCCCTGCTGGGCTATTTATTGGTCTGGCCCTGGATACTGGATTGGGGGGCGGGGGCTTCGTGAACCCCAACAGGGGCCAGTGCTGCTGACTGCTTAATTTCCCCTCTGACATGGAGGCTGGGCCAAGGCCGGCCGGCCAGTGAGCGGGGCACGTCAGTGGTGGGGTTGAAGGGAAAGACGGGGATTCTGGAGGGCAGGCACGAGGGGCTCTCATTTCTCTCAGCGGAGGGCACTTGGGCGTCTGTGGGGTGGGCATTGGGTTACCCTTAGGAATAAACAACCCAAGAATTCCAAGGAGGGCAGTGGCCAGGTTAGGAAGTTGAGAACCTCTGGGGGCTAGAGGAAGGCCTGGTGACCCGGAGCTAAGTAACTCCAAATGGTCTTTGAACCCTTTGACAGGGCCCCGGCAGGAGCAGAGGCCCCTGACAGGGGGAAGAGGGGAGAGGGGCCACATTCCAGGCCCGATGCAGAGCCTGTGGGCTGAGGGCCCGCGGGCCACTCCGGGAGCTCCTGGGCTGTGTGGCCCCGGTCCTGGGGGACCCCAAATGGGAAGGGCACCCCCCACCCTACAAACGTGAAACATCTCTTTCTGGGGCCATTTTGGGTTTCCTGCCAGGGAGGCCTGGATCGTCTCAGCTCTGTCACGTGATGGGTCACTTCCAAATATGGATTCCCAGACCACCGGCCCTCCCCCTGCTCCACCACAGAGACAAGAGACGGGGAGACTCGCCCCCCCCCCCCCACGTCAAGAGCCAGAAGCCTGGGCCCTTCTTGCAGGGTCAGAGACGCGGGCCTGGGCCTCCCTGTCCACCTGGGCACGACTTTCCACTGCTCCAGGGCTGGGATGCCAGGTGAGAACCACATCCAGGCTCACCCCATCTGCACCTGCCCTGCCCAGATGGCGCCCCCTTTTTTCCAGGGAGAGATCGTCTGCTGCACCCCAAACCTTGAACCTTCGGTCACCCACAGCTCAGAAGCTGCACGCACCCTCTACCAAGGGTGGCAGGAAGCCAGGCCCTGTGCAAACTAGACTTAAAATCCTTTTTTTCCTTTCTTTCTTTCTTTCTTTCTTTCTTTCTTTCTTTCTTTCTTTCTTTCCTTCTGCCATGCTCAGGGGTTCCTCCTGGCTCTGTACTCAGGAATCACTCCTGGCGGTACTCGGGGAACCCTATGAGATGCCAGGGATCGAACCCAGGTCCGGCGCGTGCAAATGCAAGGCAAACACCCTCCCCGCTGGACTGTTGCTCCAGCCCCAGGCTTCAAATCTGGCTCATACAATTCATAACATTGAACTGGACAGGCCGAGTGCCGTTCTCACCACTTTGTAAGGCAGTGACCACTCTTGCGCCCATTTTACAGATGAGGAAAATGAAGCCTAGGAAATTCTTTTCCCCCTGGTCACAGAACAGACACTGCTAGCAGTGCTCCAGGGAGCAGGGGGGTACTGGGAACTGAACACAGAGCTCCATCAGTCAAAGCACGGCCCCTGAATCCTTTGTGCCACCCCCTGCTCCAGGCCCACGAGGGCAGATACAACCCAAGTTCTAACTCCCTTGTACAGTGGAGGGCTGGGCTCAGACTGTTTTCTTTTTGTTTTTTTTTTTCTTTTTGGGTCACACCTGGCAATGCTCAGGGTTCCTCCTGGCTCTGCACTCAGACTCTGGAATTACTCCTGGTGGTGCTTGGGGAACCCTATGGGATGCTGGGAATCGAACCTGGGTCTGCACATGCAAGGCAAACACCATCCCCGCTGTGCTATTGCTCCAGCCCCTCAGACTGTTCTCTGCAAATCGCGCCAAACTCCTGGTTCTTCCCTTCTGGGCCTCAGAACCTCGGGCCCAGCTCATAACCCAGCACGACACGCACCGAAGCCCCCAGGCTTCCAGCAGGCAGACCTGATGCAGACCTGATGCAGAATAAAGGGACAGAAAATGAGCCGCTGGGGCAAGAGAGACACACAGGGGTAAAGCACTTGCTTTGCCTGCAGCCAATCCTGGTTCTGTCCCCGGGACCACCTATACCCCTCCCCCACCACACACACACACACCCAACGCAGCCTAGCACTGCCAGGAGTGATCCCTGAACAAAGAACCAGGAATGAACCCTGAGCACTGCCAGGTGTGGCCCCCAAACAAAAGAAAAACAAGACATTCTCCTGGTGAGACCTGAATTTGTCTGGGTCTGGCTCAGTTTACCTACCTGTGAAATGGGCAGAAGAGGTCTAGAAAAAAAAAACAACCACAACCATCCTCCTGTGCTTTCTTGGCCCTGTCTGGGCCTCTGTTCCCCTGCACACTGAGACCCCTCCCTCCTGGTGGGTTGGGGGGTCCACACCCAGCCATGCTCAGGCCCCGTGCTCGGGGCTGCCCCTGGAGAAATTCTCACGCCCCCGTGCTCTGGGGAGAGACTGATGCAGTGAACACCTCCGAGAAGCAGAGGATTCTGGGTCTCGCCAGGCACCCACACGAAGCGCCCGGTCCTCAGAAAGGGAAAACCAGCCTCCAGCCCAACAAGGCCAGCTCTCAGCGTAAGTGCAGGTTATCAACTGGAATTCTGATGAGTTTGGGGCTGACAATTTTAACAACCACTTAAGTCTCACCCCGGGCCTTTTATCTGAGTGTTACACAAACATGGGGAAACACACAGGCTGAGGCAGGGCGATGGGACTCATCCTGGGTGGGAGGCGCGGGGGGGGGGGGGGGGGCGCCCACCACTGCTCCTCCCAGCCCGCCCTCCACAGCTAATCAATGGCCCGGCTGCGCTTCGGATGAATAAGTCTGGACTCTTGCACTTTTGACCTGGCTGTTAGATAACAGTTCCTTGAGCTAGGCCCTGGGTTATTAGGCACAAAGAGTCGATGCGATACCCAGCTGACATTTTATTTATCTATGTTTCTGGAGGAATGGTGTTTATTTTAAAAGAGAGGAATGCCATTTATAAATAATTTATTTGCACAGTATGAGTGAAAACCTTGACTCCTTACTGGAGCGGGTGGGGGGGCGGGGGGACGGGGCGTAGGAGAGAAACCTGCAACCCTCGGATTCTCTCTTTTTTAAAAATTCATTTTCATTTAAAACACAGTGATTCACAAAGCTATCCAGTAGAAGGTTGTTTCAAGCATTTAGTGTCCAGCGCCACCAGTGTAAAATGCTAATAAAAGAAATTCTTAGGGGACAAAAGGGCCCAGGCATGGCGGACAGTCTCTGTTCGATCCTGGACACCCCAAGACAAAACACACATCCTCCCCCACCAATCCCAACTCTTAATGCTCCTTCATGTTGCTTTGATTCATTTTCCAGTATTTTATTTTGCACCTCCTAGTTCCACACAGTTTCTTATTTGCCACAAAGCAGTTGAGACCCTTTCGTGATTTCCTATTTCCTTATTTGGGGGTTGGGAGGGATAGTGCTGGGGGTGGAGCCCAGAGTTTTCCCCGTGGAAGGCTCACGGATGTCCCCTCTGTGAGCCGTATCCTGGGCCCTGAAACCAGCTTTTAACTTTGCAAAATGGAAACAGCCCAAACAGTTCCAAATTAGATAAGCCTTTACTCCCTGATGCTGCGGAACCGGTTTCTGTCTGTCTGTCTGTCTGTCTGTCTGTCTGTCATCCTCGTATTTCTCTCTCTCACACAGACACACACATCCAAGTTTCACAAGGCTATCTATTAGAGGTCCTATATGATGACTTTCTCGAAGCCCTCATTTGAATCCAAATTTCCATTTCTGGATGGAAACTTCCTATGATATTTATTTATTTATTTCATGTGGGTTCTAGGGTGTCTAGGGTCACACCCAGCCAGGCTCAGGGCCTCAGACGCCATTCCCCCGCCAAAAGAACAGATGTGTCTAGACTTTGGGCTCTCTGCCCACCTCAGTCTGCGGATGCTGGTCCTTCCCTCATTACTTCACTTGTCTACCATTGCTGACATACATTTATTTATTTATTATTTATTTATTGTTTTTGGGGTCACACCCGGCGATGTTCAGGGGTTCCTCATGGCTCTTCACTAAGGAGTTACTTTTGGTGGTGTTTGGGAGACCACATGGGATGCTGGGAATTGAACCCTGGTCGGCTGCGTTCAAGGCAAACGCCCTCCTCACCCTCCTCGCTGTGCTATCATTGCTCCAGTCCCACTGATACTTTTTTAATGCACACAGAAAGTTTTTTAGTGCATTGAAATGAAAAGGAAGGAAATGACTTTCACTTCTTCACATTGATGTCACCGGCTCCTTCCTACCAGCAAGATATCGCCCTGGGGTCATCCCGAAGGCAACTGTCTGCAGTGGCGGACAGGGAAAGAGACTCCTCCAGGGAGGCCTCTTGGCATCATCAGGGTGGTGAGAGCTTCCAGACGCATGAGTGCCAGTGTGTGAGGAGAATGAGGGGGTCTCTGGGTGGGATGCGGGGAGTTGGGACCACCGAGGATCAACAGTCGGAATGCGGGATGGAGCAAGCAGGATGGAGCACTTAACCTTCAGAGGGGAGGAGCTTGGGCTGGAGCGACAGTCCAGCGGGGAGCGCGTTTGCCTTGCACGCAGCCGACCCGGGTTCAATTCCCAGCATCCCATATGGTCCCCCGAGCACTGCCAGGAATGATTCCTGAGTGCAGAGCCAGGAGTAACTCCTGAGCATCACTGGGTGATGATGGAAAAAAAAAATCAGAGGAACAGAGGCTCAGGGCTGGAGTGGTGGGAAGCCTGGAGAGCTAGAGTGGGAGGAGAGGACCACAGCCCAAGCGAGGGGGGCAAGAGTTGCAGAAACTGAGGCAGGAGTCCTTTTCGCTGCCCTGGGCTTGCTGCTGGAGCCACACAGCCGCCAGAGTCTGGCTCTGTGCTTCCTAAAGGAATCCAGGACTCTGCAGGAGCCTCGGCGGGGGGCAGGGAAGGGCTCGGAGAACCCCCCTGTCCTGGTCTTCCAGGAGGGCTCTCCTGCCCGCCCACCTCTCTTCATTTTTCCAGAGAGAGGGTGCACATTCCGTCTGTCTCCATGAACAAACGCACGTTACCCCATGCCCCCCACCACCACGCATGCACAAGCCTAGATGCACACACATGTGCAGTTTCCGTGTGGCCATCCCGCAGGGAACCGGGCTGCCCAGCCCTCCCCCCAGTCCCCATGTGGCCTCGGGAAGGAAGTAGCTTGGGAAGGCTGTGGCTCCCGGCAGCTGCGAGGGCTCTGAGCACACGCTGATCCCACTGCTGTCCTGAGCTGAGGGTCCCTCACGCACATCAGGACCCCAGATGCCTCCCCCCTGCCCACCTGGTTCCTTCTCGGCTGGGGCCGGGCGGGGAGCACTTTCCCTTTGAAGCTGACCTGTTCCACCTGCTCCCGTTGGGTTTGAAATTGAACTTGAAAATCCAGCCAAGCTTCCCTCTTCCTCTCTCTGTTCCATTGAACTCCCCGCCACATGCGGAAGTCTGAGCACCCGGCGGGGGAGCAGAGGGACGGGGCTGTGCAGTTACAAGGGCAACCCTGAATGGACCACGTCGTGGCTGCGTGTGGTCCTTGTGGTTGTGTGTAGACTGTGTCGTGGCTGTGTGTCAACCATGTCCTGGCTGTGTGTGGTCTGCATGGTGGCTGTGTGTGGACTGTGTCACAGCTGCATGTGGACTGTGTTGTGACGGCGTGTAGTCTGTGTCGTGGCTGCGTGTAGACCATGTCATGGCTGTGTGTGGATGGTGTTGTGGCTGCGTGTAGACTGTGTCATAGCTGCGTGTAGGCCGTGTCAGGGCTGCATCGTGACTGTGCGTGGACAGTGTTATGGCTGCATGTGGATGGTGTTGTGGCTGTGTGCAATCTGCATTGCGGCCACACGTAGACTGTGTAGTGGCTGTGTGTAGACCGAGTCACGACCACGTCGTGGCTGCGTGTGGTCCTTGTCGTGGCTGCATGTAGACTGTGTCGTGGCTGCGTGTAGACCATGTCCTGGCTGTGTGTGGTCTGCATTGCGGCTGTGTGTGGACTGTGTCACAGCTGCGTGTGGACCGTGTTGTGACGGCGTGTAGTCTGCGTGTAGATGCATGTAGATGCATGTAGACCGTGTCATGGCTGTGTGTGGATGGTGTTGTGGCTGTGTGCGATCTGCATTGTGGCCACATGTAGACTGTGTAGTGACTGTGTGTAGACTGAGTCAGGACCACGTCGTGGCTGCGTGTGGTCCTTGTCGTGGCTGTGTGTATTCTGTGTCGTGGCTGTGTGTAGACTGTATGGTGGCTGCGTATGAATGGTATCATGGCTGCGTGTAGACTGTGTCATAGTTGCGTGTGGATGGTGATGTGGCTGTGTGTGGACCATGTTGTGGCTGTGTATGGACTGTGTCGTGGCTTCATGTGGGTCTCGTAATGGCTCTCTTGCATATGGCCAACCCCCGCTTGAATCCCTGGCACCACGTACAGTCCCCTGAGCACAGAGCTGGGAGTAAGTCCTGAGCACTGCCCCCACCCCCACACAAAGGAAACAAGAAAAGACTTTTTAACCATCACAAAGGGGAGCAGAGTGTGAGGGGAGGGCGTTTACCTTACACGGCACACCTGGGTTTGATCCCCAGCACAGCCTCCTGAACCCCAGTAGGAGTGAGCCCCGAGCACAGAGCCTGGAGTGAGCCCCGAGCACAGAGCCTGGAGTGAGCCCCAAGCACCGCTGGGTGTGGCCCAGGGCCCCTAACTACATAGATAATTCTTGGGGAAGACATTGACTAGTGTCCAACGGGCACTAGAAGGGTCAAGTGAGCATTTGGGGGTTCTGGCTAGACGCTCATAGCAGGGGCAGGGGGCTCCTTCCCACCAGGGAAGCGCTTCCTACATGGTGCTTGTGAGGAGAGAAGAGGATGGGGGGAGCTGGCCGAGGACAGGGAGGGGAGGGCAGCTGGGGGTGTGGTAGGTGGTTGCAGAGGAGTAACCAGGACTCCGAAGGGGGCCCGAATCCTCTGGGTGCCCCTCAAGCATGAGGAGCAGGGGCAGGAGCTGTGGGAAGCTGAGGGATGAGGAAGTAGGACAGGGAAGGAGGGGGTAGCCAGGGGGGCATTAGCCAGCAGGAGACCATAGTGAGAGGGCTGGAGCGATAGCACAGTGGGGAGGGCGTTTGCCTGGCACGTGACCAACCCAGGTTCGGTGTCCAGCACCTCACAGAGTCCCCCCAAGCACCGCCAGGACTGATTCCTGAGTGCAGAGCCAGGAGGAACCCCTGAGCATCACTGGGTGTGACCCAAAAAGCAAAGAGAGAGAGAGAGAGAGAGAGAGAGAGAGAGAGAGATATCATATTGAGAGACGAGCTTAACCCAGCCTGGGGACTTTGACACCAGGGCGAGCCAGGCCCCTCAGTGCCACGCTGCACCCCCAGGACAGGCAGCTGGCACGTTCCTACATCCCTTCCCCAAGTACAGGAATGTCTCCCGGGATGGGGTGGACTGTCAGAATCAGTAGCAGTTGTGGCTAGCGGGCCCCTGGGTCCTCCGTATAGAGAAAGCCTGCAGGGTAAGGCTTTCGTACTCACCAGTCCCAGGGAGGAAACAAAGTGGGGGTGATGCCCAGTAGGAGTCTCCAGAACTCCCTGGAATTTTCTAGAAGCCCAGGGGATTGGAGAAAAGGCCCAGGAGACCACAAGGGTATTACATCTTTGGGACGAAGGGGTCAATTCTCCACGAAGACAGCAATTCTCAACACAAGGACACCTCTCGACAGACTCAAAAGTGCACGGGACAGAAATGAATCGAGCTGCCGGGCAAAATGGGCCAATCCATCAGGACCGCTGGGCTCAGCCCCCGCTGCGAATAACAAACAGATGCAGCCCGCAGAAAGTCAGTCAGCATGGAGTAAAACTCAGCAACGCCATCAGTCAGCGGATATGATCGATGTCCCCGGACAATGAAACACAGATTCTCCTCCTGCGAAACAGTCCCCAACACAGACCTTGCGCTGAGCCACGGCTCAAGCATGTAGTTGACATACGTGAAAGAAACAGCATGGCTGGAGAGATAGTACAATGGGTAGCGCACTTGTCTTGCACGTGGCTGACCCGGGTTCAATCCTTGGCACCTATGTGGTCCCCTGAGCCCCGTGAGGAGTGATCCCCAGGTGTGACCCCCAGAGAAGCAAAGATAGTAAAGAAAAAGAGAAAAAGTCTTGTCAAGTGTCCTCACGTGCTCAGGAGTCATGCTGATGTTGTTTGTTTGTTTGGGGCCAGACCTGGCTGTGCTCAGGGCTTGCTTTTGGCTCTGTGCTCATTCCTCCTGGGAATGTATGTGGTGCCAAGGGTTGAAATTCAGCCGGCCGAGCACAAAGCAAGAGCATAACCTGCTGTCTCTGGTCCCTGTTCATCTAATTTAAGCGATACCCCTGGCATGCGTGAGGATAGACCAATGCAATGGCTGGAATTCTTTTGGGGGGGCTGGGGGTGGGGGTTTGGGTTACATCCGGCAATGCTCAGGGGTTACTCCTGGCTCTGCATTCAGGAATCACTCCTGGCGGTGCTCAGGGGGCCATATGGGATGCCAGGGATGGAACCCGGGTTGACCGCATGCAAGGCAAACGCCCTCCCTGCTGGACTATGGCTCCTGCCCCCGGCTGGAATTCTGAGGGCCCCCAAACAGTCCAGGGGCCATGTACCTGCTTTGCACATGTTTGACACGGGTTTCATCCCTGGTTCCCCGTATGGTCCCCTGAGCCCTTCCACGCGTGGTCCCTGAGCACAGAGCCATGAGCAGGTGTGATCTGAAAACCAAAAATAACAATAATTTAAATAATAAGTAACTTCTTTGAACTTACACTTTCAAATGAACGCTCACTGCCGCTCCCCTCTCCTCACTTCAACCCTTGACCGAGACCGTCTTCTTTTTCCCTAAAATGTGAGTAACATGTGTGAGTGTGGCCTGTTTGACATCCTTTTGGATATTAAAAAAATATATCATGGGGCTCAAAGGACTGAGGGTGGGCTCTGCGTGCAGCAGCTTGGGTTCGATTTCTGGCACTCCGTGGTCCTTTGAGCACCGCTAGGAGTGAGTCCCGAGTACAGAGCCAGGAATAACCCCTGGGACCACCACGTGTGCCTCCCTAAATAGGTCGCATTGATCGCTTGACCTCGATTATGGAGGGTGAGGCTGGCTCTTAAAGTCTGTGGGAGCGAAGTGCTAATCCATCTAATTCATCACTTTGTTCTACACACACACACACACACACACACACACACACACACGCTGGAGATCAAATCAATCCAGGGCCTCGTGCACGCAAGCCTGTGCATTACTGTGGAGACACATCCGGCCCCCCCAGATCACCTTATTTCTTGCCCCGGGGTTGCCCTGCCCTGGGTAAGGAGAGTGGGTCACTGTTCTCCTGGTGGGCCCCGGGAATGCCCCCTCAGCCACACTCACCGCACCTGCATAGTTGGGGGCCTCTCACGCCCGCCCCGGAGCCGGGGGCCAGGCTCCGTCCACATAAAGGCCTCGTGGTTTGTGGTTCATTAGGCAGCTCCGTCCCGGCAGCCTCCTGCCAGCCTCCACGTGGAACTGCTTGCAGAGCCGCTGGGAAAAGTTCTCCCGAGCTCACCTCTGCCGCGGCCCTGGAGGCCTCACGTCCACCCCCTTTTTTCTTCCTTTTATTTAGTTTTCAGTTTGGGGGCCCCAGCCAATGATGCTCAGGGCTTACTCCTGGGTCTGCACTCAGCGGTCCCTCCTGAAGGGGCTCTGGGGGCCCCGGGGGATGCTGGGAATTAAACTCCTGTTTGGCGTGTGTGTGGGGGGGGGTGGGGGGGGACCTGGCGTGTGTGTGTGTGTGTGTGTGTGTATCTGTGTGTGTGTCTGTGTGTCTGTGTGTGTCTGTGTGCAGAATAAAGCAAGTTTCTCCCTGCTGTGCCTTTCCCACTGGGTCCCTGGCTAACCTTCCTGCTCTCTCTGTCTCTCCATCTCCACCCCCTCTACTCAGGAACGCTCTGGGCCAGTTTACCTGCCCCGTTTCCAGCCAATCAGTGTCCTGCCTGCTCTTCCCATGCTCCTGGAGCTCTCTTGAAAGAGGATTGAACTCAAGTCAAGCTCATGAGGGCTCCCCCGAATAACAGAACCCCTTGTCTTGTAGTCCTCTCTGAGCAGGGCGGTGGCTGCTGTGCAGAGCCAAATGCTGCCTCCGTTGTCCCCGTGGTCTCAGGTAAGCGCCTTAACCCCACAGGCCCCCATTCTCCTACCTGTGAAATGGGGTGCAGATAGCGTCCCTGGGGCAGGGGTTCACTGCCAGCCCCTCGGTGGTACAGCACACGCCTTGGCATGTCCAAGACCCTAGATCTGATCCCTACCAGTGCAAAATAGCAGTAGCACTGTCGTCCCGTTGTTTATCAGTTTGCTCGAGCAGGCACCAGTAACGTCTCCATTGTGAGACTTGTTACTGTTTTTGGCATATCGAATGCACCATGGGAAGCTCGTCAGGCTTTGCTGTGCAGGCGGGATACTCTTGGTAGCTTGCTGGGCTCTCTGAGAGGGAGGCGGGAATCGAACCCGGGTTATCTGCATGCAAGGCAAACGCCCTACCCGCTGTCCTATTGCCCCACCTGCAAAATGGTAGTAATTTTTTTATTTTAAATTTTAAATTTTAATTTTCTTTTTTTTTTTTTTGCTTTCTGGGTCACACTCAGTGATGCTCAGGGGTTACTCCTGGCTCTACCCTCAGGAATTACCCCTGGAGATGCTCAGGGGACAATATGGGATGCTGGGAATCGAACCTGGGTCAGCCACGTGCAAGGCGAATGCCCTACTCGCTGTGCTATTGCTCCAGCCCCTTAATTTTAATTTTTTAAATTAAATTTTTAAATTTTAATTTTGGGGGGGCCATACCTGGCAATGCTCAGGAGTTACTCCAGGCTCTGCCCTCAGGAATTACTCCAGGCAGCACTCAGGGGACCATGTGGGATGCTGGAGATAGAACCTTGGCCGGCCACTTGCAAGGCAAGTGCCCTCCCTGCTATACTACCACTCAAGCCCCTAAGTTAAATTTTTTTGCTTTTTGGGTCACACCCGGAGATGCTCCAGGGGTTACTCCTGGCTTTGCATTCAGGAATCACTCCTGGTGGTGCTCGGGGGACAGACCATATGGGATGCTGGGAATCGAACCCGGGTCGGCCGCGTGCAAGGCGAACACCCTACCCGCTGTGCTATTGCTCCAGCGCCCCCCTAATTTAAATTTTTAATTAAAAAGTACCATCATGGGACAGTCAGAACAGAGAGGAAGATGCTTCCACAAGGGGTGAACACAATTCTTGTGGCAAAACTTGTGCCCCACCATGTATGGTTGGAGGTCGCCTTCTCCTCTCGGAGAATCCGGAAGATGCCATGAGAGCATCTTCAGGAAACAGTCGGCATCAAATGTCTGCGTCCCTTTTTGTAAGACAGGCAGGAGGTGCTGAACACTGCCAGGACAGAGCTGTGAAGGCAATATCTGAAAGATGAACTCCATGGTTGCATGAAGACGTTGTGTTTTTCCTTGTTTTGGGGGTGCCCGTTGAGGCCACACTTGGCGATGCTCAGGGATCACTCCGGGTGGGACTCCGGGGATTGCGTGCGGTGCCAGGGACCAAACGGAGGTTGGTGGCCTGGCAGGCGCGTGGCCTCCCCGCTGTAGCACCACTCCGGCTCCGCGAACATTGTTCTCACACTCCCCAAACAGCGGAGGTCCCTCACCCAGCCACCACCAACCCACGCTGCTTGAACCGTGTGCAAGTGAGTCCAGATGCTTCTGCTACACGGCGGCCCCGTAGACAGAATGCTTGGCTTCACCTCAGATGCCAGCCCCTCGCTCGGAGAGCTTTTCATCTGTAGGATATTAAAATTCTTGGGAAATACGACGCAGTGATATGATTGGGTCATTTGTCTTGGCTCCCTGCCTCCCCCCATCCCCCTCGTCCTCTCCCTTCCCCGAGACCCCGGCAGACAGGAGACAAGACCGAGCCTGCAATTAACAAGTGGTTTTTCCTGCTGTAAATACCCCGTTTCTCCAGCCTCGACCCGTCAAGGTGTTTTTCCATAGAGCTCGAGGATTACACGCCGTGCGTGCGTCCAGGGGCCGAGCCCTGGGGAACGGCCTTGGAAAACGACCGAATTAATCACGTCTGATCTGCATTCGGAGCACATTATCATAATATTGATATAATGCTCACACTGTTCTTTGCTTATTTCTGTATTGACGGAGGCCCTGCAGCAATTTTAATGAAATCCGAGACTGCACACCTGGCTAAAAGCTCTCTCTCTCTCTCTCTTTCTCTCTCTCTCTCTCTCCCTCTCTCTCTCTCTAAATAACGAGGGTCTCTGGGTTGGCGAGGTTTGGCCTAAAATGAGTTACAGTTGCCAGCAGGTTTTTAAGTAGGGAAATAAATTAGAGTGGTAATAATCATAACAATTATATAATAAATGTTCAAAATGGCAGGTTCCCTCGCGTCCTTAATGACACTGTTTTGGGGGTGGGGAGGAGGAGGGGCGTGGAAATTCCAGCACTTTCCTATGGTGACATCATCTGTCTGCAGGGAGGGGACCGTTTCCAAATTTCGAGTGTCCCCAGGTACTGGAGGAGATTGCACTGGGATGAGATGGCGGGACTTGACCCATTTAAGTCAGAATTTGCAAAATCAACGTAGGGCATTGGGGGACTTTCTGGAGTTTCCATCCCCTGCTCCCACCTCCTCACTCTTCTCTTCTGTATTGTCTGTCTGTCTCTCATTTTCTCCCTCCATAAGGGAACCCAAGTCGGCCACAGCTGCACAAACCATCTAGGTATTTCCACGCCCAATAATTCTTCCTCCCACTTCAACAGCAGGCACAAGAAGAAAAACATAGGACAGGGGGCTGGGGCAATAGTACAGCGGGCAGGGCATTTGCTTTGCACGTGGCCGACTTGGGTTCGATTCCCAGCATTCCATATGGCCCCCCAAACACCGCCAGGAGTGAGTCCTGAGTGCAGAGCCAGGAGCGAGCCCTGTGCATCACCGGGTGTGACCCAAAAAAGCCAAAACATTTAAATAAATAAATTAAAGAAAAATAGGACTGAAAAAAATAAATGTCAATCATTCCCCCACCCCTCCCACAAAGAGACGCCTCCAGGAAGCCCCAATGAGTAGAAAGTGTATTCAAGTCCTGACACCAGCTCGAACCCTCGTGGGAAGGTGGCTGGGTTCATGCGTCCAGGATGGAGATGGAGGGAAGGCTCTGGCCTTCTGGAATGCCCACCTTGTCCCCAGCAACGCAGCTATGGTGGCTGTGTCCACGTGGGCGCTGTGTTTACACGCCGTGTGCCCCTGCCTGGAATCAGAGTTTTCTTGCTCCATTCTACAGGTGTGGCAACTGAGGCTCAGGGAGTCAGAGACCTGTCCACAGGGGCTTTAACCAAGCAAGGCTGGCGGCTAAGTGCAAACCGAGGTCCTCCTGAGGTCGTTCTGAGCTAACGTCAGTGGCCCCCGTGCTGATGTTAAGCTTTGCAAGTCCTGAAGGCAGGTCTGTAAAGCACAGATCCTAAGCAGACAGGAGCACGTGCTGGAATAGAATCTGGCGAGCCTTAAACCCAAACGAGCACTGAAGTGGGGTTTCTCCTGGACAGTTCAGGAGAGCTTGAGTGCTTTCTCGTAGGGAACTTTGACTCCCAAAGCAGGCTTTATCCTCGGGCTAGCTCTCTGTTCCTTTCCAGAGCACGACCACAAGCCAGCCCTTCACAGGAAGTAATGTACTACTCCAGTCCCTGTCTTTTTTTTTTGGCTTTTTGGGTCACACTCAGCGATGCTCAGGGGTTACTCCTGACTTGGCACACAGGAATCACTCCTAGTGGTGCTCGGGGGACCATATAGAATGCTGGGGATGGAACCCGGGTTGGCTGCGTGCAAGGCAAACACCCTTCCTGCTGTGCTATCATCCGGGTCCCTCCAGTCCCTGTCTTGTTACATCATTTGTTAATTTTATTGGGGGTGGGGTAGTGTACAGCTGCAGTGCTCAGGTGCACTCCTGGCTCTGTGCTCAGGATTTCCTCCCAGCTCTCTGGAGAATTATATGCAGTGTTTGCAGTCAAACCAGAGTCATCTGCATGCAAGGAAAGTGCCTCCCCCTCAGAAGCATTTTTTTCTGGCCCTGGGATCCTTGTTTTTCAAAATCTTAAGGGTGCAAGTCCAGGGCTTCGAAGTCCAGCCTCTGCATCGTGTGGAAAACTGATTTCTTTCCTCCCCGTTCTGCTGCTCTGCCCCAGAACCCACTTTCCAAGCTCAAGGAGCTCTCTTGCAGATGGGGTGGCTGATGGGGGCGTCACTATAAGCGTGATCAGAGTCAAGGTCATGGCTAGCTCACGACCTGCTTTTGCACACGTAGGAGAAACTGCCCCTTCTTCGAGTCACCTTCGGTCCTTCATCCGGAGGCCACGGAGCCCGCTCCGCTAAAACAAGACCCTCGAGTGCCATCTGCTGGTAAAGTGTGGCAACGCATGGATGGGCACAGGGGGCCGCCGGAAATGGCCCTTTCAGCTCCTGAGAGATGAAGTCATGACATTTGTTTATAAGTGGATGGACATGGAGCGTATCATGCTAAGTGAAATGAGTCAAAAAGAGAAGGACAGACATAGAAGGACTGCACTCATTTGTGGAATATAAAATAACATAATATGAGACTGACACCCAAATACAGTAGACACTAGGGCCAGGAATATCGCCCCATACCTGGAAGCCTGTCTCATGAGCTGGGGGAGAAGGCAGCTGGGATAGAGAAGGGATCACTGAGTCAATGATGGTTGGAGGGATCGCTCGGGATGGGAGATGTGTGCTGAGAATAGATACAGGTCGAAATGTGATGGCCTCTCAGTATCTTTATTGCAAACCATAATGCCCCAAAGTAGTGAGAGAGAACATGGGGAAAATTTTCTGCCATAGAGGCAGAGGGAGGGTTAGAAAGGGGAGATATACTGGGAACATTGATGGTGGAGAATGTGGACTGGTGGAGGGAGGGGTGTTCGGTCATTGTATGACTGAAACTCAAACATGCAAGCTTGTAACTGTGTCTCATGGTGATTCAAAAATAATAATAATAATAATAATAATAATGTCAGCTCAGGTGGTTTTGTCACTGTGCAAACATAATAGAGTAGATTCCCACACGCCCGCATGGCAGGACCTACCTGTCCAGGTTCCTTGGTCCTAAATAAAAATGTCTCCAAAAATGTCCCCAGCTTGGCGGCTGCACTTCCCCTTATAAGCCAGGGCCGCCCCTAGCCTGCGTGTGCCGAAATGTGAACAGGGAGGCCGAGCAGGGCATGTGGGATATTTACTCAGGTGCAGATGAACGCAATGATGAGATTGAGTCAGGGAAGGGGGGTTACTTAAGAGAGGCAGGAAATGAGGGAGAGGCTGAGGGAAACCTCAGTGACGGTCTGAAGCTCGGGACCTCACCAGACAACAGGACTAGGCACCCCACCACCACCTGGGCAGACCGGGGCGCGTTGGTGAGCACAGAGCTGTCATTCCAAAGCCGCTGTGAAGAGAAAACGTCGGGGTAGGGGCTGAAGAGATAGTACAACGGGGAGGGCGTTTGCCTTGTATTCGGCTGAGCAAAGTTCAATCCCCGGCATCCCATAGGGTTCCCCGAGCACCGCCAGGAGTAATTCCTGAGTTCAGAGCCAGGAGGAACCCTTGAGCATCACCAGGTATGGCCCCCAAAGAAGAAAAAGACTGTCTGTCTGTCCTCCCATTGTTCATCGATTTGCTCGAGCGGGCCCAGTAACGTCTCCATTGGAGACTTTGTTGTTACTGTGTCTGGCATATCCAATACGTCATGGGGAGCTTGCCAGTCTCTGCCGTGCGGGCGAGATACTCTCGGTAGCTTGCCGGGCTCTCCAAGAGGGGCGGAGGAATCGAACTCGGGTCGACCATGTTGGTTGCGTGCAAGGCAAACGCCCTACCGCTGTGCTATCGCTCCAGCCAAAAAAGAAAAAAAAAATGAAAAAGAAAAGCAAACCGGGAGTTAGCCCTAGGGTGGGGGTACGTAGCTGATGCTGTCAAAGGGAGTACCCAGCCGCCTCAAGGACCCTGAGCATGGGTTCAAAGTAGTAGGCAACAAGTCTCAGAGGGAAATACACATATATATCACTTAATCACTTAATCATTTAATCCCCGTTATTCATCGATTTATTCGAGCGGGTGCCAGTAACGTCTCCATTCATCCCGGTTGCGTGCTAGTGTAGCCCAATGGTATCTGTTCGTTTTAGGAACATGTAGAGCCTCAAACCGATCATTTAGGGTCTTGACGAAGAAGTCTGACCATCTTATAGGTGGGCGTCCACGTGATCTTTTGATGTCCCGTGGAATCCAATCAGTATGGCTCTAGTCCAGCGGTTGTCTGTAAACCTCATTACGTGTCCAGCCCATCTGATTTTTGATGTCTTGGCAAATGAGACAGCGTCCCTGATTCTTGAGCGTTGACGAAGATCAGAACTCCGGATTCTATCTCTCATTTGAGTGAATCGTGATATTCCAAGCATAGTTCCTTCGATTCCTCTTTGAGAGACCCGAATAGTGTTCTCATCCTGTTTTCGTAGGGTCCATATATATCATCATCCATATATATATACATATATATATGAAACACACATACATGCATAAACGCACAAAAGGCTTTTTACTTTAACAACATGAGGGCTTAACGGCCCCTGTTAAAAATAGAACAAACTTCACGCTCTTTCCTCTGAGGATACTTTTTGGTAGCATTTTTAGTGGTTTTTCATAACAAACAAAATATATTATTTTGGTTCTGCTCTGGGGCAGGGATTGGGGTCTGGAATGGAACCATCCGAAATATGGTGGGGGGAAGGTGTCATGGTGGTGGGATTGATGTCTGAATATTAAATGTAATCAAATATTGTGAACTACTTTATAAAATTTTTTCCAAAATATTAAAAAATAAAAGAGCACTGCTTGCTCTGCTATTGGAAAAATTAAAAAGGCCCTGAGCATCTCTGGTCCTGCTGATTTGGGGGAGGAGATCCCCGCAACTCTCCACCCTCCTCTCCTGCCCTTCTCCCCCTCCGGCTTCCTGGACAGTCACTCTCTGAGTTGGCACCCTTGGGGGGGGGCTTCTGTCCAGACCCCTGGCCCCAGGGACACCACAGTACTTCTCAAGGATGCTTCTGAGATTCCTGGCCACCTGGCCACTGTGGCCATCAGTGGTCTCTCCATCAACGCTGCCCCTGTCTGGGAGGTACTGGACTGGGTTAAGAACACGAGATCTGGGGTCTGAGCAATAGTCCAGTGGGGAGGGCGTTTGCCTTGAACGTGGCTGACCTGAGTTCGATTCCTGATATCCCAGATAGTGCTCCCCCCCCCCCCCCCACCCAGCACCACCAGGAGTAAGTCTTGAGTGCTGAGCCAGGCATGAGCCCTGAGCATCGCCGGGTGTGACCCAGAGAAAAAGAGGGCGTTTGCCCTCCAGCAGGTGGGTCTGCATCCTCCGTGAGTAGCCCCCTTCCTGAGCAGGGCACAAGGCTCTCAACAGCCTTGGATGGCAGGATGGGGAGGGCAGGGAGCAGGCAGGCCAGAGGAGAAAATGCCCAGAGGGTACCGAGGGCAAGTGAGGGGAACCCACTGCTCCAGGTCCTAGAGAAAAGGCTTCTGGTTCTTTCTGCCGTCCGCTGCCAGCCGCTCCTCTGATGGCTCATAACTGTCACTGTCACTGTCACTGTGCTCCCATTGTTCATCGATTTGCTCAAGCGGGCCCAGTAACATTGTGAGACTTGTTACTGTGTTTGGCATATCGAATATGTCATGGGGAGCTTGCCAGGCTTTGCCGTGCGGGCGAGATACTCTCAGTAGCTTGCTGGGCTCTCCAAGAGGGGCAGAGGAATAGAACTCGGGTCGGCCAGGTTGGCCATGTGCAAGGCAAACGCCCTACCCGCTGTGCTATTGCTCCATCCAGGCTCACAACTATGTTTTCTTTTTATTTTGGGGGGCTTGAGGGGCAGGGGCACACTCGGCGATGCTTCGGGGTTCCTCCTGGCTCGGCATTCAGGAATCACTCCTGGCTGTGTTTGGAGGCCATATGGGATGCCGGGGATCAAACCCCGCTAGGTCAGAAACAGGCAATGCAGGGCTGGAGCGATAGTCCAGCGGGATGGGTGTTTGCCTTGCATGCGGCTGACCCGGGTTTGATTTCCAGCATCCCATAGGATCCCCCGAGTACCACCAGGAGTAATTCCTGAGTGCATGAGCCAGGAGGAACCCCTGAGCATCACCGGGTATGAGCCAAAAAGCAATAAATAAATAAATAAATAAATAAGAAAGAAACAGGCAACGCAAGTGCCCTCCCCCCTGTGTTACAGTTCCAACCCCCGACCTTGTTCTTTTATCCCAAACTCACAGCCCACACGGGCCCCGCCTTCCTGCCGCCAGGAAGCTCAGTGTCCGATCACGCTCACGGCAGGAGCCCAGGTGTTGCACAGAGACTCACGAGTCTGTCTGGGGTCCGGGCTGGGGGTGGGGGAACCCCACGTGGCCTCATAGCAAGCCTCTGGAGCCTCCCAGCTGTTTCGGCTTCAAGAACAAATATTTTGCTGACGCGAAGGAACGGATGCTGGGCTCCCCGCCCTGCCCTCCCCGCTGCCCGGCCCCCTGGCTGCCCCTGTGGCCTGGAATGCTGGGCAGAATGAGGACATTCTTCATCTCCGGGCCTCGCTTCTTGTCCGCCCGTTTGGTTCCCCCTCACCCCCTCCTATTTCCGGGCTTCCAGAACCTTCTCTCTGGGCCTGAGAAGCTGCGGCTTGACAGGAACCGGAGATTCTGGGACACGGAGTCCTCGGCCAGGTTGTTCTTGCTCTGGTTTTGAATGTGGGTTCAAACCATTCTGGGGGCCAGGGGCAGGGCCAGGGAGAAGGCGCCCTGATGCCCCTTTGGCGGGCAGATGGCCCAGACAAACGGCACAGGGGGGTGGGGGTGCATGTGACGGGGAGGGCAGCCTGGCCTCCTCGGGCCACGCACACGGCCCTGGCCTGAAGCATGTGCATGAACAGACAGCACCGTGAGTATCCTGGCGTGGAGATCCGAGACCCAGGGGGACACAGGGCTGTGATCCCACCAAGGTGCTCAACCCCCATCCCCGCTCCCCTGGCCAGGCTGAGTCCAACCACTTCCCAGAAGGGGGCCGGGACACAGCCTAGCTGGGGGCGAGGGGCAGGGCTTCAGCTCTCCCCTGGAATAAGAATCGAGACCCAGGGGGCCGGAGCGATAGCACAGTGGGTAGGGAGTTTCCCTTGCATGCAGCCAACTCGGGGTTTAATCCTCGGCATCCCATAGGGTCCCCCGAGCACCGTCAGGAGTAATTCCTGAGTGCAGAACCAGGAGTCACCCCTGAGCATCTCCGGGTGGGACCCAACAAGTAAAAAAAAAAAAAAAAAAAGAATCGAGACCCGGTTCTTTGGAGAAGGATGTGTCCTCCTGTGTCCCTTCTGCCGCTGAACAGGTGACCCAAGCCTCAGTTTCCTCGTCTGTAAAATGGGGGGAGAGATGGTTGCTTTGGGGAACCTGTGGTAAGGGTTAAAGGATCATGCTTGGTTGGAGAGAGCTGTGCAGAGGGCTGACCTAGGCTGACCACCTCCATCAATCTTGGTCACTACTATAAGCCTTTTAATAAAATAGGGGCTGGAGCGATAGCACAGCGGGTAGGGCTTTTGTCTTGCACACGGCCAACCTGGGCTTGATTCCTCTGCCCCTCTCAGAGAGCCCGGCAAGCTACCGAGAGTATCCTGCCCGCACGGCAGAGCCTGGCAAGCTACCCGTGACCTATTTGATATGCCAAAAACAGTAACAACAAGTCTCACAATGGAGACGTTATTGGTGCCCGCTCGAGCGAATCAATGAACATTGGGGGGGGGGGGTACAATGCTTCCTTTCTTCCTTAATAAAATAGAGGCTGGGGATGGGGCGCAGTCTATGAAACAGGAAGGGACCTAAAAGTCACGGTGGGAAGGTGACATATGTCAGAGTTGGGTGTTTCCGCCTGGTCTTCTCCACTAAAACCAAACAGAACGAGATAGGAGCACCCCCCCCCCCCCATCCAGGGCCAGGGTCTCTGCACAGTCCCGCCAGCCGCAGGCCACAGGGCAATGGGACTGGGGATCCCCAGAATGACCTCCAGGCGGTGGCCCTGCCCCCACCCCCAGGGGTCTCCATCAGCTGAGGGGACGTGGGGGAGCAGCTCAGGAAACCACCTGACACCCCCAGGCTCCCCCCTCTGCCCCCTAAAGCTCTGGGCAACGCTCCCCACCAGAGCCCCCTAAAAGCTGTTCCATCAAGGCCTGCCCCGCGAGACCCCTTTCAGTGGCTCCAGCAAGCAAGAACAAGACCAGAACCAAGCTCTGGGGGGTGGGTGGCATTTGAAGTGGGACCCCCAAATCTCAGCTATGCCCTGAGCACCACCATGCAGTCTAGAGATATTTTAATCCACATTTATGCACGAAGGAACCCTCTAGAACAAAATGTCCATGTTCCCAGCACAAAAAGTTTCCGGGACAACACCCCTCTCCCCCTCCCCCAGGCGCCAGTGCCCTCACCAGCAGCCCTGGGGGACCCAGAGGGAAGTCAGTGAAATCCTACCAGCACCTGATTTCCTGCAAGGACCCGGGTTGGTGTCTCCACCTTCCTCCCTGCTCCTCTTTCCTCACTCACGGAGGGGAGCTGGGGTGATGGCTGCAGGCTTGGGGGGGTCCCTGGGGCCATGTACACATGCACACACACACACACACACACACACACACACACACTCCTTGAAATTGATTTTTTTTCTTTTTGGGTCACACCCAGCCGATGCTCAGGGGTCACTCCTGGCTTTGAACTCAGGAATCACTCCTGGGGCGGTGCTCAGGGGACCATATGGGATGCCAGGGATTGAACCCGGGTCGGCCGCATGCAAGGCAAATGCCTTACCCGCTGTGCTATTGCTCCAGCCCCTGATTGATTTTTTTTTTTTATCCAAGGTGCTTCAAATCGAAACCAGGAGAGGGGGCTTTAAGATGTCAAAGGATCTTTGCAAAAGAAAAATAGGGAGGAGGGGGCAGGCAGGGGGAGATAGAAAAAAAGGGGGCGGGGGGGTGGGCATTGAGGTTGCTGGAGCACAGTGGGGGGGGGCTACCTTTCCCCAACCTTTTCACCCTTCCCGCACCCCCAGAGCCCCCTGAAACTCTGGGCAGCAGCGGCCCTGTTCAGGGGGAGAGGGTGAGTGTGTGTGTGTGTGGGGGGGGGTGGGGGCAGTTAGGATGTGCTAAAGCTTGCCTTCAGTTTCGGGTCAGGGTAGGAAACGTTTTTTTTTTTTTTCAACTCACTCGAGGGAAGTTTTTGCAAAAACCCTCGTGCCTGGATTTGAGCTGCTCCCAGCCTGATCACCCATTGTGTTTGTCTGGAGTGATGGGGGGGGGGGGCCTAGATTTAGGACTTATGACTTGGATGTAAACAAACAAACATGACAGGCCTGTCCCGAGAAGGCCTGAGGGGCCAGGGGCCAGTGTAGCTGGTAAGTGGTACCGGGGGCCCCAAACCTGAGGGTGGTTTCCTGGCGGTCAGCACCCCCATTTCCAGAGTGGCTTTTCCTCACGGTGGGCTCCAACTGACTCTCTTCTTCCAGGGTCCTGACGCTCGCTGACCGTGGGCTGCTGCACTTCCTAAATGCCAATCCGCTGTAGGAGAAAACAATCCGGGCAGTGAGGGCCTTTTTTGAAAAATAATTCATCCAGAACGATCATTTGGGACAGGGACTGAGTGATGAATGTAGGTAAAGGGATAGACCTGATGACTTTTCAGTATCTAGATTGCAAACCATAATGCCCAAAAGGGGAGGGAGACGGACAGACAGACAGACAGACAGACAGACAGACAGAGAGACTGAGACAGAGAGACAGAAACAGAGACACAGAGAGACACACACACACACACAGAGAGAGAGAGAGAGAGAGAGAGAGAGAGAGAGAGAGAGAGAGAGGTGCCTGCCATAGCAGGCAGATGGTGTGGGCGGGAGGGGAGCTGGGGACATTGGTGGTGGGAAATGTCCACTGGTGAAGGGACGGGTGTTGGAACATTATACGATCGAAACCCAATCATGAACAACTTTGAAACTGTGTATCTCTCTGTGATTCAATTAAACAACTACTTAATTAAAAAA
Source organism: Sorex fumeus (assembly GCF_029834395.1). Classification (NCBI taxonomy): domain Eukaryota; kingdom Metazoa; phylum Chordata; class Mammalia; order Eulipotyphla; family Soricidae; genus Sorex; species Sorex fumeus. The sequence continues at coordinate 490,910 of NW_026606246.1, forward strand.
TAAAAAGAATTTAAAAAAGTATTGGGGCTAGAGTGATAGTACAGTGAGTAGTGCATTTGCCTTGCACACAGTGGACCTGGGTTCGATTCCTGGTATCCCATAGGGTCCCCTGACCACTGCCAGGAGTGATTCCTGAGTGCAGAGTCAGGAGTAACACCGGGTGTGATCCCCCCAAAAAACAAAAAAAAATATTAGAACACTGACTTATCAAGTTGTTCATAATAGTTTTCCAGCCATTAAATGTTCCCACACTGTTCCCACCTCCAGTGAGACCTTCCTTCCCTCCCCCGCTGTCCCAGTCTCCGACCTGTCACCCCAGCCATCCCCTTTATAGCCACAAGCACCCCTACTTCATACTGTTTATTGTAACACGAAGGCAAATGGAATGATCAAAACCTAGATGCAGGGGCTGGAGCGATAGCACAGCGGGGAGGGCTTTTGCCTTGCATGCGGCCGTCCCGGGTTCGATCCCCAGCATCCCATATGATCCCCCAAGCACTGTCAGAAGTGATTCCTGAGTGTAGAGCCAGGAGTAATCCCTGAGCATCGCTGGTGTGACTCAAAAAACAAAACCAAATCTTAGATGCATGAGTCGCTGTGCGGTGAGTGTTGCATCCGGCGGGATGTCAGTGAGCTGTCCAAGGCTGCTGTGCCGTGTGGCTGGCGAGCCTTTGGGGGTCGTGTTTATGCCACTCTGCTGGGGGGGGCTTCTATGAAATGTTCCAATCAGATTTGCTGTGGCCCTACTGGTGCCCCCTGAAAAAGAGAAAGTGAATTGGAAGCTGAGCTGTGGAGCAGAATAGACGGGGCTGGGGTCCAGACGGGGACCCCCATGGCTTCATCCCAGATGTCCATGTCCCCCCCACACCCCCAGGACAGCCCACCCAGTGTTCAGGTTTTGGCCCATTACACACATTGGTGTGGATTTGGGTGGGGTGGGCTGGGGTTTTGGACTACACTCCGCAGTGCTCAGGGCTTACTCCTGGGTCTGTGCTCAGGGCTCACCAGTGGCAGGGCTTGAGGGACCCGAGGGGATGCTGGGGGTCAAACCCGGGTTTGCCACATGTTAGGCAGATACCAACCCACTGGGCTCTCTCTCCGGCCCTGAGTCACACACTGCACCATACAGTCACGCACCTGTGTGGGCTGGGAGCTACCGAGCCACCTGGCTTCCCTGGACCCCAGGAACCGAGCAGATGGAGGCTGGAGAGATGAGGGCCGGGTGGCAGCTTCACGGCTGAGCCGACAGGCGAGGAGACCACCCCTGTCCCCCAGGGACCCCCACCTGCAGGAAAGACCCTGAAGAGAAACAAGGCTGCTGGGTGACGGTCACTTCCCCGTGGCCAGACCTCTCATCACTCTCCCCTCAACCTGCTGGGAAGGGGGTCTCGGTTTATCTAGAAAGTGCCGGGGGTTCCGCCAGGAAGGTGAAGGCCAGTGAGTGCAGGTAGGGCCCTCTGAGTGCAGGGAAGGGAGGATCCGGGATGGGAGATGCGGGATGTGATGCACGTGGGGTGTGAGACGTGGGGGACACAAGTGTGACCACACATGCACACACAAACACCACGCACATACACACACGCACGCTTATACACATAAACAGACATACACACATACACACACGTGCACACACACGTGCACACACATATACAGACATGTGCACACACATACAAACACACACACATAGAAACACATATACACACATACACATGCACACACGCATGCACACATACACACATGTGCATACACACATACAAGCACACACATACACATAAACACATGCACACACAATCATATACATGTGCGCACACACATATACACAGACACACATGAACACACACACACACACACACACACACACACCAACACTGGCCTCAGGATCAGCCTCTGAGGATCCCAGCCCGGGAGAGCGGCAGAACCAGAAGCAGAATCAGCCTTGCCGAGGGTCCCTCCAGCCTCCCTTCCCGGGGACAGGGCTGAGCCCCCCGCCCCAGCTGGGGGCTTCTCCAGATGCTTCTGAGCTGGGCCCCCATTGGGAGCCTACACCTGATCCCACCTGGTGGGACCGGAAACGTGGTGTGTCCAGGCAGTGTCCACCCTAGACCCGACACTGCAGACACCCAGCCCTCAGCACCACCCCAGATGCCACTGCCGGGCAGAGCAGATGGGGTCTGACTCCCCAAGGCCCCCCACCCCATGTCTAAGCCATGAGCCCCCCACCCGTCACCCCACCTGGGACCACTCCCTCTTGGCCACCCCCGGGCCAGGGGTGAGACTCGTCCTGCCGTCAGGCCCCAGGGACGAAGACTCCCTGGGTGCAGGCCCACAGGGGCACAAGTGTTGTTCCGAGAGCCTGAACACAAGTGTGTGCCCTCGCGTGTGTGGACCCCTCAGCTGGGGCCCTGCCCGTCCTGCAGAAGCCCCTGGGCTGGCACGGCTGGGCCCCCCCTCCCCATGGCACCCCTGCTCTTTCCCCACGGCACACGGCTGGGCCTCTCCTGGGCCCGTGAGGAGCCGGCGCGGGCAGGAACCCTAATCTCCCTGCGCACAATGGCGGGTTGTTCTTGGCTGCACGCTCAGCCTGGCCAATGCAAACAGCCTTCCTCAGCGCCCCAGATCCACGTGGGGGGACGTGGGGGCTCGGGGCTGGCCGGGGAAGCCGACTTCAGGTTTCTGGGCTTGGCACCTTCCCAGCACCAAGGAGGGAAAACAAAGAGCGTTCAGGGCAGACCCGCAGCGAGGCTCCAGGCTTCCCGGAATGGCTCAGAGGGGCCTTGACCTCTCTCTGGGGCTTGGGACAGAACGGGGAAGGGGATGTTCTATTTTTTCTTTTTCTTTTTTTTGCTTTTTGGGTCATATCCAGCAATGCTCAGGGGTTACTCCTGGCTTTGTATGCAGAAATCACTCCTGGCAATGCTTGGGGGTTTGGGATGCCGGGGATTGAACCCGGTCAGCCACATGTAAGGCAAGTACCTTCCCCACTGTGCTATCACTCTGGCATGACAGGGGTTCTTGAGTGACCCCCTGAATGCACGGAGGCACCCTAAATGCTGGGTGCTGCTGCCGCCTCCTTTCTCTGCGTCTGCATCTCTTTCTCCTATTCTCTCCTCTCTGCCTCTGTCTCTCTCTGTCTCTCTCTCTCTCCTTGTCCTCCCCCCTCAAGCACTGCACAATAATCTCTGCTGATAGATGGACCCATTATTGCAAGCTCATGGAGAGGAATATTATTCTGCGTGGAAAAGGAAGCAACCAGTACATGTGTAGGCAGCACACATGGAAGAAAGACAGCCAAGGACTCCTGAGGGGCAGAGAGACAGCTTAAAGGCTGCCAGACTTGGCATGCAGGAGACCTGAGGTCAGGTTTGGCCACCACATGGTCCCCTGAGCACTGCCAGGAGTCATCCTGAGCACTTGGAGTAACCCACAAGGCCCAGTGGGTATGGTGCAAAACCCCAACAAAAATGAAGGAACTTCTCCAGCAGCAGTTTCCACTATGGCCGTGTGAATCCCCAGGGAGCAGCAGGGCTGAACTTGAGCCTGGTCAGACTCATCCTTTCAAATCCGGGAGTTTTTTGACTCTCGAGATACCAGAGTTTCTGACCACATTCAGCAGAGAGCCTGGAACCCTCTTGTTAAATTCAGTGCTCGGGGCTGGAGCAATAGCACAGCGTGTAGGGCATTTGCCTTGCATGCAGCTGACCCGGGTTCAATTCCCAGCTTCCCATTTGGTTCCGTGAGCACCGCCAGGAGTAGTTCCTGAGTGCAGAGCCAGGAGGAAACCCCTGAGCATCACTGGGTGTGACCCAAAAAGCAAAAACAAAACAAAACAAAACAACCAAAACTCAGTGCTCATCCTGTTCTACAGAAACCGCACTGAAACCGTGCATGGCCCCAAGGCCTCATTCCAACACCTGCTCTGCCCATGGGCTGCCGGCTGGGAAACATTTTTCCAAGAGTTTCTAACCGGGATCCAGTCCCGATGGCTAAGCTGAAGGTGCCAGAGGTGGGGACGAGTTAGGTTGGGGTGACCTGGCCTCTATAGGGGGGAGGAGTTCCTTGGCCCACGCAGTGCAGAGAGGACCCGGGGGTTCTGGAGCTTGGAAAAGAATGATTTTTCAGCCTATATTATAGTCCCTGCGAGCACATTAAGGCTTGCAACTCAATCCCAACCGTTCCAAGAAAGATATTTAAAAGATTGGCTTCCCCTGCACAGTTTTCTTCCTCTTAAAACTAATTCCAACACACACACACACACACGCGCGCGCGCGCGCGCACACACACACACACACACACACACACACACACACAAAGCTTTTCATTCCTGACCACCACCTCAGCCCCTGCAAAGCCCATGGTGAGAGAATTGTCGCTGCTGCTCTGGGCATGGCCAGAGAGACTGTTCTGAGGGCTCTGGGAAGCCAGACTCTGCAAATGGGCTGAGCGCCCCGAGTGAGCTCAGAACCTCATTAAAGGTCCCCATGCAGGAGCCAAAGGCAGCCTCACGCAGAACCAAATTATCTGCGTTGCACATGTTGAGTTTTTAATCATCGAGTAAAATGAAACGAAGCCCGAAGGGCAGAGAACTCCTGACCAAGCTTTTATGGCCAGATCAGAACACATATGTCAGGGCTAGGGGCGGGGGTACGTGGAGGGCGGGGGAGGGAGAAGAAGCCACGGATGGGGGGGGGGGTTGTCTTGGGATATTCTCACCTTGTCTCCGCCCCCAGATCCCACACCCTCAATCCTATGAGAGCTCAAGGGGTCTTTCCCGGTTGGATGGGGTGGTGGGGGGGAGGACGCTCAACTTTTTTTTGCTCCTAGCATTCACGTTTTAATTTTTATTTCTTTGGTGTTTAGGTCACACACAGATGTGCTCAGGGCTTGCTCCTGGCTCTGCACTTGGAAACCTCTCCTGGCTGTGCTTGGGGGACCATATGTGATGCTGGGGGTGGGACCCAGGTCAGCCGTGTGCAAGGCCGCTGCCTTCCCCGCTCTGCTATCGCTCTGCTCCTGGAGGGTGCTCAGCTTTGAAGGCACAGAGGGATTTTCTCACGGTTTTGGACGCTGCGTCTGTTACCCAAACACCTTCGTTTTTCTAGCAAGTCAAAAAAATATCTGCTGGGTCGGAGCAACAGTATAGTAGGGAGAGCATTTGCCTTGCATGCAGCTGATGACCTGGGTTCAATCCCCGGCATCCCACATGGTCCCCCAAGCACTGTCAGGAGTAATTCCTGAGTGCAGAGCCATGAGGAACCCCTGAGCATCGCTGGGTGTGATATATATATATATATATATATATATATATATATATATATATATATATCCAGTGGCTCCGTTACTGACTGAATTCCACGGGACGTCAAAAGAACACCTAGCTACCCACCTATGAGATGGTCGGACTTCTTCATCAAGACCCTGAATGAACAGTTTGATGCTCTTCGTGTTCCTGGAGTGAGTAGATGCCATTGGGCTATACTAGCACGCGACAGGGACGAATGGAAACGTTACTTGTGCCTGCTCGAGCAAATCAATGAGCAACGGTATGACAAGTGACACGAGTGACATATATATATAAATGTATATATATACATATACATATGTGGGCGGAGCAATAGCTCAGCGGGTAGGGCGTTTGCCTTGCATGTAGCCGAGCTGGGTTCGATTCCTCCGCCCCTCTTGGAGAGCCCAGTAAGCTACCGAGAGTATCTTGCCCACACAGCAAAGCCTGGCAAGCTACCCGTGACGTATTGGATATGCCAAACACAGTAACAACAAGTCTCAAGATGGAGGAGATGTTACTGGGCCCGCTCGAGCAAATCGATGAACAACGGGAGGACCGTGCAGATAGATATGAAATCACGTGTGCAGATGTGTCTCTCTCACTCCCACCTATGGTTATGCACTTCTAACGGATGCTTTAGGAGGCTAGAGAATGTAGGTGTTCATATGCATATATAATGAATATAAGTACGCACATAACATTTTATAGACGCATGATATCAATGTGTCTGTTATGCAGCTATGCCCGCGTAGGATTTATACATGTGTGTGAATGTAATTTCCTACATGGTCCTTGCTCATCTCCAGCATATTACACGTATCATTTCACGGGGGTGTCCATTATGCCACTGACCGAATTTGGGAGACCACCAAGCATCACACAGAAAGCACCGAGAGGGTCAGAGACGTGGGCCTGCAGGAAGGAGACTGGGAAGCGCAGGAGCAGGAGCACCTGGCCACTCTGTGGCCTTCAGCAGCCACTCTGCGGCCCTTCCTGTGTTCGCCCTCTGAGCCAGCACATGACACAAGGTCTGAGGTCGGAGCTGGGAAGATCCCAGGGCCGGCGGTGACTCAGGGCTGGGGCTGGACTTTTGGAAAGTGCCTTTACTCAGAGGTTTGACGAGCTCCATGGGGAGCAGGGCTTCTCCTCCTTCCACGCTTGGCCTTTCTCACACAGAGACTGATTAGAGAAATGGCTAAAGCAGCCTCCGTGGGGAACGGGTGGGGGGCGTGAAGAGCGATAGTGGCCAGCCCAGGTTCGATTCCCGGCACCCCATAGGGTCCCCTGAGCACTTATAGGAGAGATTCCTGAGCACAGAGCCAGGAGTCAGCCCTGAGCACCACAGGGTGTACCTACCCACCAAAGAAATAAGAAAACAGGGACCAGAGCGATACCCCAGCAGGTAGGGCATTTTGCCTTGCACGCAACTGATTTGGGTTCGATTCCCAGCATCCCATATCGTCCCCCAGAGCACCGCCAGGAGTGATTCCTGAGTGCAGAGCCAGAAGTAACCCCTGAGCATCCCCGGGTGTGACCCAAAAAAGAAAAAAAGAAAAGAAGAATAAAATAAAGAAAGTCGCCTTGGCTGCATTACCCAACCTTGGATGCCAGTCACACCTTTTCTGCCCAGCTCGTTTCTGTCACCAGCCTACATGGAGTCAGAGAAAGGGAAATGATGCTCTCAACGGAAAGCTCAGAAGAAGAAGAGGCTACAGTTGTGGCCGTCTTGGGGAAGGAGAATCGATATGGAGTCACCCTGGAAGGCCATGGCTCCTTCCGCTCCACCAACGCTGCTAAGGGTGTGATGAACAAGCCCACGATGCATCAGTTCTTGGCTTTGAGGAGTCCCCCAGGCAAAGAGAGAAGATGGTGTGTTCAAATAAAAAGCTCTTGCAGGGGTTGGAGCAATAGTACAGCGGGTAGGGCATTTGCCTTGCACGTGACCGACCCGGGTTCGATTCCCAGCATCCCATGTGGTCCCCCGAGCACACCAGGAGTGATTCCTGAATGCAGAGCCAGGAGTAAGTCTTGGTCATTGCCTAAAAAAAATCAAGAGAATGATACAGAGAGAGAGAGAGAGAGGGAGAGAGAGAGAGAGAGAGAGAGAGAGAGGTGGGGTTGGGGGTGGGGGTGATGGGAGGGAACCTGGGGACACCGGTTCTGGGAAAGGTACACAGGTAGATGGATGGGTGTTGGAACACTGTACGACTGAAACCCAATTAGGAACAGCTTTGTAAGGGTCTATCTCACAGTGATTCAATAAGCAAACAAATTTAAACTAAACTAAAATAAATTTAAAAATACAAAAAACAAAAAACACCCAAACCCTAAACCAAACTCCTGAATTAGCTGGGAGAAGAAAAGTTGGTTGATACAAAAAGATCCTCCACAGCATGGGAAACAGGGCTGGTGCCGGGCTTCAGAGGCACAGAAAATGCCTTTCATCCTGCTGGGACCAGAAAGACAGCCGTGACAGCCTGAGCACAGGCTTTGCATCCAGGCTTCCTGGGTTCAAGTCCTGGGATCACGAGATCCCTCAGTACCTCTGGGAGCAACCCCAGAGCACCGAGCCACAAATAGCCCATGAGCACTGCTGGGTGTCGCCCCCGAACCATAGAAAACAGAAAAGTCCTAGCCCTTCAGGAATCTCCATGCCATACCCGTTGGCAGGGCCAAGTCTGTTTCGCTGAGGAGAAAACAGAGGCTTAGAAACAGGAGTGATGGGGCTGGAGCGATAGCACGGTGGGTAGGGCGTTTGCCTTGCACGCGGCCAACCCAAGTTCGATTCCCAGCATTCCATATGGTCCCCCGAGCACCGCCAGGGGTGATTCCTGGGTGCAAAGCCAGGAGTAACCCCTGAGCATCGCCGGGTGTGACCCAAAAAGAAAAAAAAATGATAAAAAAAAAAAAAGAAGCAGGAGTGATAGTCCAGCGGGTAGGGTCTTTGCCTGGCATGTGGCCGACCCAGTTCGATTCCTGGCATCCCATAGGGTCCCCCAAGCACCGCCAAGAGTAATTCCTGAGTGCAGAGCCAGGAGTCACCCCTGAGCATTGCCAGGTGTGACCCCAAAAACAAAAAAAAAGAGAAAGAAACACCACGTCACAAGGCCAGGTCACAGGTCACACCAGGAAGGAGTGCGGAGCCCCTGTGTGCTTGCGTCTGAGCCGCGTGTCCAGTCACTGCCGGCCTCGGTGTCCACGACCTCCTGCCCGCCCTCCTGCTCATTCCTGTTTCATCCTGCAGCCCCAAAGGCCTCTGGGAGTGGGAGCGAACTCCACGGCATATAAAACAAAACCAAATGCTCGCCCCGTTCCCCCGCCCCCCGGCCTTTCCCTGAGTATCTGTCAAAGCCAGTGGAGAAATAAAAACCAGAATCTCAAACAATAACCTTCCCCACAGATAATAAATAAAATCCCCAGTGCTGGGCGGGGAGGAGGGAGCGGAGAGCCCACAAAGGCTGGGGTTCGGGTGCACCAGCTCACGTGGTACAGGGGGCCACACAGCACCCACAGGGCCTGGGGAAGGAACCAATTGAGATGAAAAAAATCGACATCCACATTCGACACGGTGCTTGCACCCGAGCGTGCGCCCACAGTGCACTGCGCACGGCCGGGCTCTTTGCTCTTTTGTGCAGAAGCTTTTGTACATGTCGCTGTGTCAAGCAGACGCTCCATCAACTCTCCCAGGATCAGGATCGTGCCGAAAAGTTTCCAAGTACCTTGTCTATGAGCCAAGGCATCTGCCTCAATGGCAGAGCCCGCTGGGAACGCACTTTAAAAAATATCTTTCTCGGGGGCTGGAGCGATAGCACAGCGGGTAGGGCGTTTGCCTTGCATGCAGCCAACATGACCGACACAGGTTCGATTCCCAGCATCCCATATGGTCCCCCAAGCACCGCCAGGAGTGATTCCTGAGTGCAGAGCCAGGAGTAACCCCTGAGCATCGCAGGGTGTGACCCAAAAAGAAAAAAAAATCTTTCTCGTAGGCAAAGGATATGCGTGACCTTTCAGCATCTGTATGGAAAACCAGAATGCCTAAAATGAGAGAGAGAGAGGGAGAGAGAGAGAGAGGGAAAGAGAGAAGAGAAGCACCTGCCATAGAGGCAGGCTTGCAGGGGAAGGTTGGGGGCGGGTGATGGGAGGGAACCAGGGGACGCTGGTGCTGGGAAATGTGCCCTGGTCGAGGGATGGTGTTGGAACACTGTATGACTAAAACCCAATCAGGAGCAACTCTGTTATGCTCTAACTCAAAGGGGTTCAAAAAAAAAAAAAAAGCAATTCTGTCTTGAAAAAAAAGTTTCTGATATTGATTTGTGGTTTTTTTTTTTTTGGTTTTCTTATTTTTTTGTTTTGGCTTTTTGGGTCACACCCGGTGATGCACAGAGGTTACTCCTGGTTTTGCACTCAGGAATCACTCCTGGTGGTGCTCAGGGGACCATATGGGATGCTGGGAATCGAACCCAGGTTGACCACGTGCAAGGCAAACGCCCTACCCGCTGTGCTATCCCTCCAGCCCCTGTTTCTGATATTGAGAGGTTGTTTTGAAAAATAGCTTATGGGTGGTAGGGTTGAAGTCTAAAACTCAACCATCAAAAATAAATAAATAAATAATCTTTGGTGGGGGGCATAGCAGAGACAACTTGGCTTTGCATGTGGGGGAGTAGATTTTTTTAAAATTTTATAAGCTAGTTCACAATATTTGATTACATTTAATATTCAAACACCAATCCCATCACCATTACACCTCCCCACCACCAAATTTGGGATGTTTCCATCCCAAGCTCCAATCCCTGAACCAAAGCACAACCGAAATAATGTATTTTGTATTGTCTGTTATGGAAAACTGTCTTATGATGTGTCACGCGGCCGTGAGTGTGGCTGCGCAGACCAGGAATGTGTTCACTTTTATGTGAGGTTCGGCCCGAGCGTGTGGGAAACAGCCTTGAGCATGGCAGCATTGGGTTCTGTAGGTTTTTGGCTGCCGGGGCTGGCTCCCTTGGGGTGGGGAGGGCTCTAGCCCACCAGCCTCTGGGGCATCGTGGGGGAGTGGATTTACATGGTCCCTCCCTCACTGTCAGGAGTTAAACGCCCCCCCAAGCATAGAGCTGGGAGTAGTTCCCCAACATAGCCAGTGCCTCCCCCCGACCAAGAAACAAAGAATCTCTCTTGCATGCCTTTAGCTCAGCCCCCCTTCTGTTTCCCTTTGGAGAATCCAGGCCCCAAAGCTGCTCCTGGGGCCCAAGTGGAGGAAGAGAGAGAGCCGGTCTCTGTGCTGACATTTCCCTAGATTTTGATACCGACCACTCTCTGCTGTGGGCCTATTCAGACGGCTCTCAGTGGACTTTCCCCCCAAGCGGCAGTTCTCAAAAATTTGATAACAGGATGGGGCTGAAGCGATAGTCCAGCGGGAAGGGCATTTGTCTTGCATGTGGCTGACCTGGGTTCGCTCTCCTGAGCACTGGCAAGAGTAATTCCTGAGTGCAGAGCTGGGAGTATCCCCAAGCATCACCAGGTGTGACCCCCAAAAGCCGCCCCCCTAAATGTCATGGTAATGTCATGGTAGAAAGAATCACAAATATTCTGAGGTGTGCGGCCAGGACATGAGCAGTGAAGTCTTTCTGTGGTTGATTACATGGACTCTTGGGCTCTCAGTGCTCCCCTGCCCAGGGCTGTATGTGTCCACAGGTTCATGGGGGCTCCACGGAGCAGCAGACACGTGCCTCCCTGAGCTCCATGGAGGAACTTTCAGGGGTCCCGCAGGTGGCTTTGGCTGGAGTCTGGGGAGAGAGGGGTCTCCTCGGAATACCAGTCCTTGCGGCAAGAGTTGCCTTCTGTCCCTCCCAAGCCACGTGATTCCTGGACCCAAGGATGCCCCCTGGCCCAGGGTCCAGCCCACACAGAGGCTGCTCAGTTCCCACAGTCTGCATATCTGCACGACGACGGGATCCCCGTTGGGAGAGTGGGAAGGGGCTGAGCCTCCCGGCCGTGTCCCACACCTCACCTGCAGGGGCTGGTGGGGGAGCTGTCACCTGAGGTGGTCCTGGGCCGGGCTGAGGACCCAGCTCAGAGGGAGGAGAGGCCGGGAGACTCCCGGGACAGGAAAACAGCTCCTGGGAATCTGTAAAGAGCCAGTGAGTGCTGGTCAGGGGGAAAGAGCAGGGCAGGGTGCCCAGTCCAGAATCCACCAGTAAAGCCCTTTTCATCTCCTGGAGAAATTAGGTGCCCCTTTGACAGTGCTCCCCTCCCGGGAGCTGGGCAGCCATCACCCTGCAACCACCCAGAGGTCTTGTTGAGTCACTCCAGGTCAGAGATGGATACTACCCGAACACTTTAGAAAGAGTACCCAGGGCACTGGTGTGATGTGACGGGGTTCCAGGCAAACCTCTGAGTGTTTTAGCATTCATTAACATAAAGATTCTCAGGGCGACCCCGTGAGGAAATGACTAGAATTTGCCCCATTTTATAGGTCAAGAAACTGAGAGCCAGAGAGATGAGCTTGCTGCCAGGCATGCAGCTGGGAAGAAGCTGAGCTTGGTGTTGGGGGTGGAGGGTTGAACCCCAGGTGCAGCTGCAGAGGGAACCCGTCCTCAGGCGTCCCTGGCAGAGAAACTCTGGGGCAGATACTTGAACACCTTGGCACCCGCAGTGTGCCAGGGGCTGACCTCTGTGAAATGGGTCAATAACACAGCAGGGTCCGAGCATCGCAGCTAAGACTCTGGGATCATCCATGCAGAGGGGACAGTGCCCGCCTTGCTGTTACCACAGGCACCTCCTCGTGTCTGCGACCAAGTCACCTCCCGATCCCTGTCTTGAAGGGACACGCAGCCGTATTTCCCCCCAGAGGTTTGTTTGGTGATATTTTTTTTTGCATTTGCGTTTTGGGTCACACCCGGCAATGCACACCCTGCACTCAGGAATTACTCCTGTGGTACTCAGGGCACCATTTGATCAGGGGATGATGGGGATCGAACCCTGGTCGGTTGCATGCAAGGCAGATGCCCTCTCCGCTGTGCTGTCGCTTTGGCCCCTCCCCCCCAAAGATTTGTGATCTTCCCCCTTCCTTTGCCCCCTTCCCACAGGAAATGTTAGGAAGAGTGCCTTCCTGCATGAATTTCATGCTAAGCCCAGGACAGAAGGCATATTGGCGTCACATTTTAAAAATTCGCATCTTTGGGCTGGAGAGATAGCACAGTGGGTAGGGCGTTTGCCTTGCACCCGTGTTTGATTCCCAGCATCCCATATGGTCCCCTGAGCACCGCCAGGAGTAACTCCTGAGTGCAAAGCCAGGAGTAACCCCTGTGCATCGCCAGGTGTGACCCAAAAACCAAAATAAATAAATAAATAAATAAAAATTCGCATCTTCCTAAAGTCGAGAGAGAGAAAGAAGGAAATTGTCTGCCATTGAGGCAGGGCTTGAGGTGGGATGGGGTGGGGAGGGAGAGATACTGGGGACATTGGTGGCGGAAATAGTCCACTGGTGGAAGGATGGGTGTTCGATCATTGCATGACTGAAACTCAAACATTAAAGCTTTGTAAGTGTAGCTTATGGTGATTCATAATAATCCTGCACTGCACTGTCCTCCTGTTGTTCATTGATTTTCTCGAGCAGGCCCAGTAATGTCTCCACTGTGAGATTTGTTACTGTGTTTGGCATATAGAACAGGCCACGGGCAGCTTGCCAGGCTTTGCCGTGCAGGCGAAATACTCTCGGTCGCTTGCCAGGCTCTCCGAGATGGGCAGAAGAATAGAAACTGGGTAGGCCTAATAATAATTCATTCATTCATTCATTCATCATCCTGTTATTCGTCGATTGCCTCGAGCAGGCCCCAGTAACGTCTCTTTCATCCTAGCCCTGAGGTTATATTCAAGGCTCTTTAGGAGAATGAGACCCATCATTGTTACTGGTATTTGGCATATTTGGTACGCCACGGGGAGTTTGCCAGACTCTGCCCCGTGGGCAGGCTACATTCGATAGCCTGCAAGTTTGTCCAAAGTAGGAATGAGATAATAAGATGTCATAAAAAGATGTCCCGATAAGATGTCGCACGGCCGCAAATGCGGCCGCGCGGTTCCGGGAGATGCCGGAGCCCTGGTTGGGGCGGGGAGGAAAGCTCAAGCCACTCCCCTCCAAGGGACCCCGGTGAGGAACAGCCAGGCGCAGGGGCAGGAGACTGCACTGGTCTCGTCCGGGAGCTGGATTTTATAGTCTCTGAGTGTTGGCCGCTGATGGGATTACACGGCGCCAGGGGGCCAGGTGGTGGGTGTGACCCCCGCCTACTGGAATTTGGAGGATCTGGGTGGAGGATGCTCGACTCCAATCCGAGTAGACTTGGAGGTCTCGGCCCCGGAACCCACGTGGCTTTGTCCCTCTGCCAGTACCTTCATGTGTGCGGAGAGTGGTCTCAGCATGGTGGTGGCTGGTCCTGGAGGTCTTGGGCTGCCGGAGCCCTGGTCGGGGCGGGGAGGAAAGCTCAACCCGCTCCCCTCCAAGGGACCCTGGCGAGGAACAGCCAGGCGCAGGGGCAGGAGACTGCACTGGTCTCGTCCGGGAGCTGGATTTTTATAGTCTCTGAGTCTTGGAGTCTACTCCGCCATTGATTAAGCTGATTGAATTGGGCATGAACTCCATATTACACTTCTTTTTTTTTTACTGAATCACTGTGAGATAGTTATAAAGCTTTTATGTTCAAGATTCAGTCATACAATAATAATAATAATAAAATAATAATAATAATAATAAATTTGCATTTTGTGGGGTCAGAGAGATAGTATAGAGGGTAGAATATTTGGGCATTTGCCTTGCCTGGGGCTGACACAGTTTCCATCCCAGATATACCATAGGTTTCCCCCTGAGCACTGCCAGGAGTGAACCCTCAGCACAGAGCCAGAGTAACGCCTGAGTAGTTCCAGATGTGGCCCCCAAGTCAAACTAAACAAAAATATTCTAAAAGAAAGGAAGGCAGCCTCTCCCTCCTGACAAGCTGCAGATTTTCCCTTTCTGTTTTATTTACTTATTATCGAGGCAAGGTGTGTACGAGTGGACCTGGCAGAGCTTGGGAATAGCCTCTGTTGGTAGTTCGGAGACCCCATAGTGTTGGGGATGGAACTGGGTCTGACTACGTACAAAGCAAGTCCCTCTCTCCTTGTCCTAGCTCTCTGGCCCAGCTTGTGCTTTGGCTCATGTGCCCATGTGAGACCTGACGTGGCAGACCTGGGTGCATAAGGTAGCCTTGAGTCGTTGCCTCAACTGCTCTCAGCTTCCATCTGCTAAATGGGTCCATTCCCGTCTCAGGGTTGCCCAAGGCTGCAGCACTTTCCCTGCTTCCCACATACAAGGAAGGCATCACCCCGAGGCGGGATTAGTGTTGAAATATTGAGTGTAATAAATTATTGTGAACAACTTTATAAAAAATTAAATTAAATTCACTGTATCACTGTATCACACTGCCATCCTGTTGTTCATCAATTTGCTTGAGCGGGCACCGGTAATGTCTCCATTTGTTCTAGCCCTGAGAATTTAGCAGCCTCTCTTTACTCGTTCATCCCAACGGTGCTGAATTGGAGGCTCTTTCAGGGTCAGGAGAATGAGACCCGTTATTGGTACTGTTTTTGGCATATTGAATACGCCACATGGAGCTTGCCATGCGGGCAGGATACTCTCCATAGTTGCTGGGTTCTCCAAGAGGGAGAACTAGACAATAAGAGGTTGCGTGGCCGTGAATGCCTAAATTAAATTGTCACTGTCACTGTCCTCCCATTATTCATCGATTTGCTCGAGCGGGCCCAGTTACGTCTCCATCGTGAGACTTCTTGTTACTGTGTTTGGCATATTGAATACGTCACGGGGAGCTTGCCAGGCTTTGCTGTGCGGGCGAGATACTCTCAGTAGCTTGCCGGGCTCTCTGAGAGGGGCGGAGGAATCGAACCTGGCTCAGCTGGGTCAGCTGCATGCAAGGCCAACGCCCTATCCACTGTGCTATCGCTTTAGCATGCTTGCTTCGGCAGCACATATACTTAAATTAAAAAAAAAAAAAGTATTGCCCTGAGCATGCATGATCTTGGGGTGGGGATATTGGTGTGTGTGTGTGTGTGTGTGTGTGTGTGTGGTGGGTGGCTCTTTTTGTCACATCTCCACTCCAGCACCCCCTCTTGCCACGTGGCCTGCATCGCTCCCCCTGCATGACCCCTTCTATATTTCACGCCCAGAGATCTGCACCCAGAAGAGTGAAATCCACCCCAGGCCGGCTTCGGTGCACCCCAACTTTCTGAGGTGAGCCGGGAAACCCTTTGGCCGGGGCATGGCCGCGAGAGCGCTCCCAGATGCATGGCCGGCCAGCCTTGCCCCGCCCCCCTGGGGGCCCCCCCTGCCCCCTCAGCAGCATTCCAAACTGCAGAGGCTGGCTCTGTCTCTCTTGATGATTTAGGTTCAGGAGAAGGGCCGGAGAAGGATTTGTTTTGACATTTAAAGGCAATCCAGGTAATGAATGGCAGGGGCGGCGTCCGTCTCCCCGTCCATATATCTGCACAACAGTATCTATTTTCGACGCGGCTGACATGCCATTTCCTTGGGCAGCGCACGGGGGCTTGTCTTTAAATTAAACTCAGCTCCGACCCCTGCGATCTGACGCTGGCTGGCGAGGGGAGGTAGAGAGCCCCGGGCCGGCCTGCAGGTGGTCAGGGGCTGACTGCCCAGGGTCAGAGCTGCAGTGAGGTCAGGGCAATTCCCCTCTTCTGAGCACGAAGGTGTGGCTGGCCCTGAGGTTCCCAAACGCCTTGAGTGAGCATCCTTAGAAGCTAATTGGAGGGGCTGGAGCGATAGCACAGTGGGTAGGGCGTTTGCCTGGCACGCAGCCAACATGGCCAACACAGGTTCGATTCCCAGCATCCCATATGGTCCCCCGAGCACTGCCAGGAGCAACTCCTGAGTGCATGAGCCAGGAGTAACCCCTGAGCATCGCTGGGTGTAACCCAAAAAACAACAACAACAACAAAAAGAAGCTAATTGGACCCAACGTGATGGCCTCTCAATATCTGTATTGCAAACCATAATACCCAAAAGTAAAGAGAGAGTATGGGGGAAACTGTCTGCCATGGAGGCAAGGGGAGGGCTGAAAAGGGGGGGATATTGGGGACATTGGTGGTGGAGAATGTGCACTGGTGGAGGGAAGGGTGTCGGTGATTGTATGACTGAAACTCAAACATGAACGCTTTGTAACTGTTTTAACTGTATCTCACAGGGAGGAGGAGGAGGAGGAGGAGGAGGAGGAGGAGAAGGAGGACGAGGAGGAGGAGAAGGAGGAGGAGGAGAAGGAGAAGGAGGAGGAGGAGGAGGAGGAGGAGGAGGAGGAGAAGGAGAAGGAGAAGGAGAAGGAGAAGGAGAAGAAGAAGAAGAAGAAGAAGAAGAAGAAGAAGAAGAAGAAGAAGAAGAAGAAGAAGAAGAAGGAGAAGAAGAAGAAGAAGAAGAAGAAGAAGAAGAAGAAGAAGAAGAAGAAGAAGAAGAAGAAGAAGAAGAAGAAGAAGAAGAAGAAGAAGAAGAAGAAGAAGAAGAAGAAGCAGCAGCTAATTGGAGATCAAGCAAGGGAGAAAATCCAATCTCTCATCCCCATCTCCAGGGCCTGGGAGCAGGGAGCAGGGGGCAGGGGATGCTTGTGATTAAGAATAAACTCAGCAGAGAGAGAAAAAAAGAGAGAGAGAGACAGACAGACAGACAGAGAGACAGAGAGAGACAGAGAGACAGAGATAGAGACAGAGAAACCCTGCCCTAGTGGCAGACTGGGGGTCCGGAGGAAAACTGGGATTCTTGTTGGTGAGAAAAACACAAGGGTGAAGGGGCGGGTGTTGAAACATGATATGACTGAAATCCAATCCTGGGCAACTTTGTAAACGTGTACATCACTGTGATTCAATAAAAAAAATAAATAAAAATGAACTCAACAAAGAGACTGTTGGTCTTGTGCTAGACCTTGCCTCGACAAGTGGCGAGAGTGGCCAAGGAAGGCAGGGGTGGGAGAAAAGTCACACCGGGAGTGCCTACATAAATTGATTTCCACCCGAGATCCATAGTGATTGATACACCAGTGATTGACAAAGTGTTGCGAAAGACAACCCCCACGCGCCACCCTCCCCCCGCCCAGCCACATCAGGAGCTACTCAAGGACATAACGAGGGTCTGGGACCACACAAGGGGGCAGCAGGTCTTCCGGGGGGCCTTGAATCTTTTTAATCTTTTTTTTTTCTTTTGGGAGCCATACATGGTCGTGCTCAAGGCTGAGTCCTGGGCACCATATGGGGCGTTGGGGGATGGAACCCGGGTCGTTGCCTGTCAGGTAAGTGCCCTCCCTCCTGTACTAATGCTCTGACTCTGAATCTTTGTCCTTTGACTTAAGATTCTTTTTAAGACAACCAGGGATATCAGAGCTGGTGGGACCCTTTGATTTAGACTTTTGATGCGGCAGAGATGTCCAGGGGGACATCACGAATGAGCCAGCATCTTTCTTAGGGTACCACTGCTGTCTGATGAAGGCAAATCAAAGGGCTGGGTGAGTGTGCTGGGGGGCAGAGGAGCTCTCTCCCTCTCTGTCTCTCTTTGCCTCTCTGTCTCTTTCTGCCTCTCTGTCTCTCTCTCTCTGCCTCTCTGTCTCTGTATATTTTTTATTTTTGCTTTTTTTGCATCACACCCAGAGATGCTCAAGGGTTACTCCTGGCTCTGCACTCAGGAATCACTCCTGCCAGGGCTCGGGGGACACCATGCCAGGGATGGAACCCTGGTCGGCCGCAAGCAAGGCAAACGCCCTCCCCACTGTGCTATTGCTCCAGCACCGCTGTCTCTGTTACTGTCTCTGCTGGAGCCACTGCGGAGAGGGTTTTGGCTCAGGATTTTGGTTGTCACGGGTGGCAGGACTCTGCATCCCAAGGGAGGGGACGCTGGACCCTGTAGAGAGAAGCAGTGGGAGCCCTACCATGGTCACTGCCCTGGGCCCTGCACAGGCTCTGGCCACACCCCCGGAGAGGAAGTTGCAGAACCATCTCCAGAGCCTGCAGCCTGCCCAGGAGGTCCTGAGCCTTCATCCCCTCGTTCACACAGGACCCCGGGGCCTCAGAAGAATAGCATTCGGGGGTGTCTGTGTGGAGACGGGATTAAAAGCTGATATGGTTGGTGCCCTTCCTCCAAATCTCCCTAGATTCCATCTCCCAGGCACTGACTATGGGAAGACACGGTGAGGGCCCAGTCCTGCCCGGGACCCTCTGGCCATTCCATTTCTGACCCACCCTTGAAGACAGCCCATTGGTGGGTGGGGGGCACACCACACAGGGAACCCTCAGTTTTGGACCATCTCTAAAGGAGTGAAAACTCTAAAGGCTCTTGACAAATGCCAAGCAGTTCATTTAGACTCACATTCATCTTTTTTCAAAAATTATAAATATTGTGATACCAAGTTGCTCATAATATGATTCTTTCAGGCATTAAATGTTTCAAAATCACAGTAATACCTGGGAATGATCACACTGGACAAGCACTGAGTGTTAAAAGTAGGTGAAGGGATATTTTTGATAACCTTTCAGTATCAATACTGCAAGCCACAATGCCCAAAAGGGGAGAGAGAAAGAGAAGGGGGGGAGGATAAGAAGAAGAAGGAGAAGGAGAGGAAAGAGGAAGAGGAAATGGAAGAAGAAGAGGAAGAGGAAGAGGAAGAAGAAGAAGAACAAGAAGAAGAAGAAGAAGAAGAAGAAGAAGAAGAAGAAGAAGAAGAAGAAGAAGAAGAAGAAGAAGAAGACTGAAACCTAATCATGAACAGCTCTGTAAGGGTCTATCTCACAGTGATTCAATGAAAAAAGTTTAAAAAGGGGGGTATGGTGCTGCCAGCAGGTCAATCTGTACCTGTGAGGTAAGTGCATCAGCAGCCTGATGGCACCGTCAGGCTTTCAGATACCCCAAAATTGCTGCTGTGCCTTTGGCCAGACCCCAAAAACTTGGGGCAAAGTTTACCAAGAAAGTAAACAGCCAAAAGTTAGGTATGTGGGAAACACACCCACAAACCACCTCCGGCTCAGCTATATAATTGGAGGCAAGGCCTCTTTGGTTCCTGATTGAACTGCTTAATGGACATGATCCCAGAGACTCAGAAACGAATCTCGGAACCCAGTGGCTTTAGGTAGAAATGCGTCTGGTCTCTGCAGTAGGCTACCGGTGCTGGGCCAACCCAGGTGGGAATAGGTTTCGTGCCTTGGCCTGTTCCCCCTGGCAGCCCAGTGGCCGCCATCCGTCTGAGGCCACTGGATAGTCACATTTGGGCCCCCAGTGACGAGACACACAGGGCCTCACGGGATGGGGGTGGAGCCGGGCTTGTCCTTCCCACTCCAACAAGACCCCAAGTCATCACCCACAAATGGCCTCTCTGGCTCCTGATCAAGCTGCTTAACGGCCATGAACCCAGAGACTCAAACAAATCTCAAAACCCAGTGGCTTTTGGCAGAAATGCATCCGGACTCCACAGTACGTTACTGTCGCCGGGTCACCCCAGGGAGGAAAGGGTGATGTCCCTCCGCCTGCTCCCTCTTGGCGACTTGGTGGCTGTCATCCTCCAGAGGCCATTGGACAGTCAGGCTTGGGCCCACAGTGACGAATCTTGTTGGGTCTCACGGGATGGGGGCGGGGGGGGCGGGGGGGGGAGCCGGGCCTGTCCTTCCCACCCCAACAAGACCCCAAGTCATCGCCCACGAATGGCGTCTCTGGCTCCTGATTAAGCTGCTTAACGGCCATGATCCCAGAGACTCAGAAATGAATCTCGGAACCCAAAAGCTTTTGGCAGAAATGCGTCCAAGGTTACTGGTGCTGGGCCACTCCAGGTGGGAATAGGTTTTGTGCCTTGGCCTGTTCCCCTTGGCAGCCTGGTGACTGTCATCTTCCAGAGGCCACTGGACAATCAGGTTTGGTTCTGCATTGATGAGACACGTGGGGCCTCAGCAGATGGGGGTGGAAAAGGCCTTTCCTCGCCATCCCAGCAAGACCTCGAGTCGCCGCCTACAAATGGCCTCTCTGGCTCCTGCTCAAGCTGATTAATGGCCATGAACCCAGAGACTCAGAAACAAATCTCGAAACCCAGCAGCTTTTGGCAGAAATGCATCTGGACCACATACACGGCCATGGCTCCAGAGGCAAAAGGACTTAATCCAGAGCCTGGCAGCTTGCAGCAGAAATATGAATGGACCATGCGTTAAACTGTGGCACTATGCCTCCCGGGGAGGGAAAGGGTGTTGCTCCCTTCTGCCTTTCTCCCCACCAGCAGCAAGGTGGCCGGCTTGGAAAGCCAGGTATGAGCCGGTAGTGACGGGGCAACTGCAGTCTCATGGGAAGGGGAGCGGTACCGGCTTGTCCTTCATACCTTACCAGGGTCCTGAGTTACCCCCCCCCCCCCCATGAGCGGCTCTCCGGCACAGCCATAACACCAGACGCACAGAAACCAATCTCTAAATTATCTGGCTCTTTGCAGAAATCCAAAATTGTGTGGCCACAATAGCGGCCACGCAGCATTATATGATTCTCATAATCAGCTATAGAAAACAAAGTATTTCACAATGCCTTTTCAGCAATTCTGATTGTTGGGAAGGGGGGGAAATTCTAAACAATAATGGTGCATCTAATATACCCCCCTCCCACCCCACCCAATGCCTGTGAGGCAGATGATTTCTACTTAACTCTTCTTTACTTTGATTACATCCATCATTTTGACAAAATTTGATGGATCATTTGACAAAATGATGGATGTAATCAAAGTAGAGAAGAGTTAAGTAGAAATCATCTGCCTCACAGGCATTGGGTGGGGTGGGAGGGGGGTATATTAGGGTTCTTGGTGGTGAAATGTGAGTACTGGTGAAGGGAAAGGTGTTTGATCATTGTATGACCGAGACTTAAACCTGAAAGCTTAGTAACTTTTCCCACAGTGATTCAATAAATAAATATAAGACGAAAAATAAATAAATAAATAAAACTGAAAAAAAAAAAGTAAGGTGGAGTTCATGCCAAATTCAAGCAGCTAATCAGTGACTGAATAAATAACAGTACTCCTACATTAAAAAAAAAGTTTAAAAAAATGTTTCAACATGGGGCTGGAGCGATAGCACAGCGGGTAGGGTGTTTGCCTTGCACGCAGCCCACCTGGGTTCGATTCCCAGCATCCCATATGGTCCCCTGAGCACCGCCAGGAATAATTCCTGAGTGTATGAACCAGGAATAACCCCTGTGCAGTGCCGAGTGTAACCCAAAAAGCAAAAAAAAGTTTCAACACTCATCCCACCAGCAGTGTGACCTTGCCTCCACCAGTGTCCCTCGTTTCCCACCCACCACCCCAGCCCAACCTCCTGCAGACAGTAGCAAATTTACTTTATATTGTTTGTTACAACACAAAGGCAAATGGAATGCTCAAAACTACTGGAGAGATAGTGGAGTGGGTAGGGCATTTGCCTTGCTGATCCAGGTTTGATCTCCACCATCCCATATGGTCCCCCAGCCTACCAGGAGTAGTTCCTGAGTACAGATCCAGGAGTAACCCTTGAGTATTTCCAGATGTGCCCCCCGACCAAAAGAACGAAAATTTAAAACTTAGATCAATAAATGGAATGCTCAAAACTATGGGAGCGATAGCACAGCGGGTAGGGCGTTCGCCTTACAAACGGCCAACATGGCCGACCCGAGTTCGATTCCTCCGCCCCTCTCGGAGAGCCCGGCAAGCTACCGAGAGTATTCGATATGCCAGACACAGTAACAACAAAGTCTCCAATGGAGACGTTACTGGGCCCGCTTGAGCAAATCGACGATCAACGGGAGGGCCTTTACCTTACCTTACCTTACATAGCACAGCGGGTAGGGCGTTCGCCTTACAAGCGGCCAACATGGCCGAGCCGAGTTCGATTCCTCCGCCCCTCTCGGAGAGCCCGGCAAGCTACTGAGAGTATTCGATATGCCAGACACAGTAACAACAAAGTCTCCAATGGAGACGTTACTGGGCCCGCTCGAGCAAATCGACGATCAACGGGAGGGCCTTTACCTTTACCTTACCTTTAGATCAATAAAAGGCAATTTGTGAGGCTGGAGCAATAGCACAGCGGGTGGGGCATTTACCTTGCATGCAGCCAACCAGGTTCAGTCCCCAGCGTCCGATATTGTCCCCCAAGCACCACCAGAAGTAATTACTGAGCGCAAAGCTAGGAGTGATCCCTGAGCACTGCTGGTGACCAAGGCAAATATCTCAGCTGGGCATGGCCCCCAAACAAAGAAGTTGTCGGCCCACACTCGGTACCTGGAAGATTCAGAAGCATCATGGTCTTTTCAAGATTAGCTGTGTCTCACATCCATCTTTTAATCTGGTGCCCAATTGAATGATGGGAAAGAAGCTCCTTGAGGTCTGTGTGCCTAGGGCTGGGGGCTGGTACTGAAGACCACCAGTAACCAGGGAGGACAAAATAACTCAGGGTCTGGAGGCTGCAGACAGTCCAGGGCTGAAGGTAAGTTGCCTTGCATGTGTCTAATCCAGGTTTGATCTGTCCCCTTGCACTGCCAGGAGTGACTCCTGAGCACAGAACCAGGAGTAAAAAGCCATGAGTACTGATGGGTTTGGCCCAGAGTTCATCCTCGAGGCTACTACATTTGCAGAGAGAGAGAGAGAGAGAGAGAGAGAGAGAGAGAGAGAGAGAGAGCCTGGAAGCTTTACTGAGATCTCTGGTACCCCGCCTCTGAGTGTATGAGCACCTCAACTCCAGAGTGTGAACCCCGGCTAACACCACCCCAAAGAAGGCCTTCGAGTTCCACGACTGGAAGTGTGATCTCCAGGGAGGCATCTATGTGAGCCTCCAGCCCCCACCCTCCCCAGGACATTCCCAGGAACCACAGCCAAAGAGCCGGAACCTCAGTGAGCACATGCTTGTGCCCAGCATGGAACTGCAGCCACAGGGACACTGCAGCCAGGTGTGCATCGCTGCAACAATCTGACAGAGCGAAGGAAGCAGGAAGTGGGAGCACAGGGCAGCCTCTGAGCTAAGATGTGGAGGGATCAGAACTCCAGGAGAACCGGGGCTGGAGCAATAGCACAGCGGGGAGGCCGTTTGCCTTGCATGCCCGGAGTTTAATCTTCAGCATCCCTTAGGGTCCACCAAGCACTGCCAGAAGTAATTCCTGAGTGTGGAGCCAGGAGTAACCCCTGGGTATGACCCAAAAAATAAAAAAACACCCTTCAGGAGAACCAAGTCCCAGCTCCCTTGTCAAGGAAAGTCAGGGAATGCAACCGGACTTGGTCTTGGATCTTCTTGTTGGTTGGGGCTCACCCAGCAGTGCTCAGGGCTGACTCCTGACTCTGTGCTTAAGGATCACTCCTGATGGGGCTTAGGGGACCCTAGGGGGTCTCAGGGATGAAACCCAGGTCAGCTGTGTGCAAGGCAAGTGCCCTCCCGGCCGCACATCCCTCAGCCCCTCGCCCTGGATCATGGCAAGTCCAGGCAGACTAGAAGACCCAGCCCGACTCTCAACCCCTCACCTGCTGCGGGACCCGGGCAGGAAACAATCTCAGTTTTCTCATCGATAATATCAGCTCAGATATCTCCTTCACATAAAACTCTGATGATAAATACATCAGAGAGAGCTGGGAGATGAAGCCCAAGCACTTGTTGACAGCCTAAACTCACTGCCCGAAGATAACATCAGCACGTGACAGGCTCTTTTTCACACAATAGAAACATGAAGAGCTAGCAGCAAACATGGGCTGGAATCCTCACTGGCATCTTCTTCATGTATCCTTCCCTATTTCTTTAAATGACATTTTTATTTAAAAAAAAAAACTGGGGCTGGAGCAATAGCACAGCGGGTAGGGCGTTTGCCTTGCACGTGGCCGACCCAGGTTCAATTCCCAGCATCCCATAGGGTCCCCCAAGCACCGCCAGGAGTGATTCCTGAGTGCAGAGCCAGGAGGAACCCCTGTGCGTCGCCAGATGTGACCCAAAAAAGCAAAAACAAACAAACTAACAAAAAACTTAATACAGGAAAGCCCACATTTAACATTGTAACATTGTTCTTCTGCTACATAGTGTTTGCTTCCGGCATCCTTGGCCAACACCAAGGCATCAGGACCTAGTCCGGTGTCAGAAAAACCAGGATTTGGGATAGAATTTTCATCCTCCACCGTCAACTCGGTTCCCAGCACTCGCTCTACCACTTTTGCCCTCGGCCTGGGCAGCACCGCTTCCTACCTGCTTCCTGCCTGCAACACCACAGATAGAGGGCAGCAGCACCTTGGCACCAGCTTCCTGCACACCAACACACCATTGCTGCGCCTGCGACCAGACTCGCCACAATGCCACCCCCACCATACTCCCCATCATTACCACCACCCTCACCATGCCACCTCATCTCCACCATAACGCCCTCCCTCCCCAGGTCCACTCTGATCACCACCATTACCACGTCCACCATTACCATCTCCACCACTGTCACCCCACCATTACCATCTCCACCGTTTCCGTGTCCACCATCCTCACCCCACCATTACAGTGTCCATCACCCTCACTCCACCATCACCATGTCCATCCTTGTTGACACCATTACTTGGCTCACCATTGCCAATCACCACTGTCCAGTCCACCCTTAACAACACCGTCACCATGTCTACGATCTCTGTGTTCAACACTGCCACGCCCACGCTCCCCGTGTCCGCCCTCGCCACCACGCTCACCACATTCAGCACCTCTGTGTCCCTCACCACCATCGACATCATCAGCAGGAGCAGTTGCAAAGTGCCCCTGATTTGCTCGCCACAGTCTCCCACACGGGGCGTGATGTCCACGGTCCCTTTCCTCCTCTCTCTCTCTCTCAACCCATGACTCTGGAAGGCCCCCTGAGGCCATTCCTCATTTACTCTGGCAGGGCCCCTGGGGGCCTTGGGGACTTGCATTTCCAGGCATCAGCAGCTGAACCTGCCGCCCCCATTTCCCACTGCACAGTTCTCTGTGATTCACAACCAGGAAACAGCTAGGTTGAAAATTTCAACTATCAGGTTCCCGTGGTTTTGGGCCCATCACCTTGAAATCTCAACGCACACCACCGCGTTCCAGAAAGAGTAGAACGGAAGGAACCCCCTCTCCCGAATTCCCAGCATGGAGTCTGCAGCTCAGCCATGCAAGAAAATCCTGCCTACCCCACCCCACCCCCGCCCCGAGAATCTAAGCCATTTTTGCTTTTTCTGGAATCCCCCCTTGACCTGTTGCCTCATCGGAGAACATGTCTCTATGACAGGGTCAAGACATTCCATTGAGTGACACTACATCCAAATGCAGACACTGCTTTGAACCCCTCGGCCAAGCCACGGACTTAGGAATGGACATATCCACGCAACACTCAGCGGATCCAAAACACTGGACAGGGGTGGGGGGCGAGGGGGGGCGGGGGGAGTGCTTGGGCCAGGTCCTTTGACTCGATGGACTTCTTTCTCTGCGAGCCTTTAACGGACCAGAGGGGACCGCATGGTCCCTTCGAAGTTCATGACCTTGTTTTCTCCAGGTCTTCATCACATGTATGCTGGCCTGGCCGGTGTTTCTAGCCAAGAGTAATACGGGGCGTTTGTTTGGGGTTTCAACAACCCGGGGCATTTCCAGGGCTAAACGAGTCCGGCCAAGGGGGGGAAGACAGAGCCGCGACTCAGGCAAAGGACGGATGTGGAAGGCAAGTATTAGCAGTCAAAACATGCCGCTCTCCCAAGAACGGGCTTATCTCGGCACAGACGCGGGGAAGGACTGTCTGCCCTCCACGCCACGCTTTTAATCCCTCCAAACGGGTCGGCCAAGATGGATGTCGGGGCTGAATTAAAACCAGAGTCATTTATCTCCGCTTGGGCATTTTTCTGCTGCTTCCACTCCGGGAAGCCCAGGAGCGAGGTGCCCCCTGGGATCCGGGAATGTACCCCCTTCCGAAGCTAGCAGGCCCCTGCGGTTTGCTGATAACTGGAGGGACCCGCCCTCCAGGGCCAGGAGCGAGCAGGATAAATGAGACCATCAAAGAGAAAATTGTACGGCTTTGTAGCCCATTCTAGGGGTGCGGGCGCTCTGCCGCCAGGAGCACTAGAAAGGGTAGAGACCCCCCTCCCCCCAGTTTCTAATTGTGACTCCCACACCTTTATTTGTTCCTCTTCTTGGGGACTTTGGGGACACAATTCCATGTTCTACAGGGAATCCTGCCATTGGTGGAAAAGTGCGTGATTTTGGTACCAAGTGAGGATGACAAAGATCTGTATGATGGTGCTTCGGGGGGGGGGGGGAGGGGGCGAATCTGAAAACAAAACAACCCACGCCAAAGCCCTAGACCAGACCCACAGATGCAGAGAACCGACTTGTGATTACCGGAAACGGAGGGGGGAGGGCATATTTGAAGGGGCAGCACAGGAGGGGAAACGGGGTGAGAGGGTCAAAAGGTCCAAATGTCCAGTGCCAAGATGAATAGGTGCCCGTCCAGCCAGGCCTGCCTAGGGACAAGAGTTCACCCCCTTCAGTCTCCTGGGCGTCTTAAACGTTTCTATCACCAGGGGCGAAGGCAGGAGAAGGTGGTTGGAAAATTGGAGACAATAACAGAGGGAAGGTGATAATAGTGGTGGGGTTTGGTGTTGGAATACCGAATGCCTGTAACAAATCATCAGGAAGAACTTTGCAGACCACACTGTTTATATCAAACGGAGGGGGAAATTTTACATACCTAGGGCTTACCTACTTCATGCAAGCCCCCAAAGAGGTTAGCACAGAATTTCTTCCAAAGTTTTATTAAAGACAGGTAAGGCATAGTTATTACCATGAGATCCAAATATAAAATGAAATGTAATGCAGTAAGTTTAGATCCCAGAGTTGAGAGCTTATTTGTGTAAATGAGAATAAATCTTTTTGTTATATATCGTATCACGGGGTTTCATTTTCCTTGTTTGCAGAGATTAAAATCATACAGCAATCGCAAATTGGCTCTTCCCCATTTATTTTCTGATCATTCTATTTTCCATTTCTTGAAGTTTCATCGGAACAAGTCATATAAAATAAATTTGTTTTGTGCCCAAGGGGGCAGGTTGGGAGGGGAAATGGGGACGTTGGTAGAGAGAAGGGCACAGTGGTGGTGTTGGAACAACAAATGCCTGAAACAACTGTAGCGTGAACAAGTTTGTAAATAATAGTGTTTTTTAGTGAAATGTTTTTTAAAAGTTTCCATCACAGGGAAACAATCTGTGCATGGTGACAAGAGATAGCTAGAGTTAGAGTTCGCTAGAGTAGAGACACCAATATATCAAGTATCAGACCGTTGTGTCTTGCACCTAAAGCTTGTACTGCACTGGCTGGCAGTCAGAACTCTATGACAGGGGCCAGGGAAATGGCTCAGAAGTAAAGCATATGCTTCACTGTATGTGTGAGCCCTGGGGTTAATCCTTGGCATCACACACACACACACACACACACACACACACACACACTAATACACATTTTTTAAATTACAAAGAGAAAAAGATTTCCAAAGGATGGGGGTTGGGGAGGACAGTACAGTGGGGAGGGCGTTTCCCTTACACAGGGATGACCCATTTTGATCCCTGGTACTCCACAAAGTCCACTGAGCACCACCGTGAGTGATCCCTGGGCAGGGAGCTGGGAGTAGACCCTGAGTATTGTTAGATGTGGTGAGGAGGAAAGAAAGGAGGAAGGAAGGAAGGAAAGAAGGAAGGAAGGAAGGAAGGACGGAAGGAAGAGAGAAGGAAAAAAGGGAGGGAGGGAGGGAGGGGGGAAGGGAGGGAGGGAAAGTGGGAGGGAGGGAAGAAAGGAGGGAAGGTAGGAAGGAGGGAGGGATGGAGGGAAGGAAGGAGGGAAGGATGGAGGGAAGGAAGGAAGAAGGGAGGGAGAAAGGAAGGAGAAAGACAGAGAGATCTGCTAACAGAAAAAAGCCAGGGACCAAGAAAAAGCCCAGTAAACGGGGCATGTACCTTGCACAGATGCAGACTCCCTTTTGATTCCTGTCACCGCATGTTCCCCAACCATCAAGGCATGTGACCTTGGAGACCCAGCACTGCAGGGTGAACCTGGTGTCCCCAGAACCACGGGGCCTGAGCAGCGCCTTTGCATTAAACCAAAGACCCTGTAAACTGCAAAGCTGCCCAGGCCTCCTGGGTACTCCAGCAGACAGCCAGGCTGAGCCCAGGACTGGTTCCATCACACCCACTCCCAGGGAGCTAGGCTGCTCTGAGCCAGCCAGGGAATCTGAAACCTTGCAAACAGGAGAAGCTGGGCTCTGCCCGGGAGAGCTGGGTGTGGCTGTGTTGGCGGATCAGGGGAGAAGGCTTTGGCCCCCTCCACAGTTGCCCACCCTCCTCAGATACAAGGGTCCATCTCGGGGACCTGGGAAAGGCGAGCAGCAAATTCACAGCCTCCATTTTAAGTCCAGGAACCCGCCAAGCTCGGATCCTGGTCCTGGGGGCCACCGTGGAACTTTCTAGAGAACAAGTTCCAGGAAGTCTTCCTTGGGGGCTCCCAGAGGACTCAGCCCCCCATCCCACAGCACTGTTGATTTTTTTCTTTTTGGGTGGCACCTGGCGATGCTCGGGCTGCTCTAGGCTCTGCACTCAGAAATCACTCCTGGCAGTGCTCGGGAGACCCTATGGGATGCTGGGGATGGAGCCCCGCTTGCCACGTGCGTGCAAGGCAAACGCCCTCCCTGCTGTGTTATCACTACAGCCTCGCACTGTTGATTTTGAGCAAAGTCTTATATCGTTGGCACGTTTTAAGCTCCCAGCTGCCTCATGGGTCTCAGGGGATGGACACCCCGTGCCACCCAACTGGGATTCTGGGTCTCCAGGGCTACGTCTGGGTAGGGCACACGCTCCCCACACCCCTCCTTCTTCCGGCAGTTCTGACCTGCCTGAAACTGTGTATTGTTAGTGCCCTCTAGTGGTCAGAGTTTGGCTGGACAAGAAGGGAGTTTTTTTGTTTTTGTTTTTGTTTTTCACCCGGAGCTTGAGGGCCTTTGAAAAAGTCTTTTGCAACTATCTGTGGTCTGGGTGCTCTGTTAGAAGCGGCTTTGAACTCCACCCTGCTGCTTCTTTCCCTGTAATCTGTCTCACATCCTCTGGGGACAGCGTGTGAGTTTGAACTAAGCTACAATTGTTGAGAACGGCCAATTGTAATTTGGGGGAGGACAGCTTTGGCGGTTCCTCTCCAGCACCCGTTCTTCTTGGCTGGCTGCCCCCAAGAGCAACTTCTTTGTGTTTGCAAATGTCTGTTAGGGCTCAAGCTTCTTTTCTTCTTCATGGTAATTACATCCCTTTGCAAATGCTCTATAATCCAGGAACTCCCTTTGACCAGGAAATTCCACTTCTAGGAGGTTGTTTTTTTTTTTAACTCATAAATATGAGTAATATTGAGAACAAGCTATTTTTTTTTTCTTTTTGGGTCACACCCGGCGATGCTCAGGGGTTACTCCTGGCTCTGCACTCAGGAGTTACTCCTGGCAGTCCTCAGGGGACCATATGGGATGCTGGGAATCGAAGCCGGGTTGGCTGCATGCAAGGCAAACGCCCTACCTGCTATGCTATCGCTCCAGCCCCAAGGACAAGCTATTTCTGAAAGGACTCTTCATGCAAAAGAGAGAGAATTTCCACACAACCCAATGCCCAGAAATACAGAATTTGACATCATCATCCATCCAAGCATGATTAAAAGTGACACATGAACCCAGCAATTCCAGTTCTGGTTCTACCCCGAAAACAGAAGACTATGCATTCAAAAGAATACAGGCGTACCTATGTTCATGGGCATGCTCTAGGATACTGATCGTACTAAGTGTTCTTATAGTATTACAGCATACTGACACTATATTAAGATATGGAAACCATCCAAAAGCCCGATCCTGGCTCTGAGCTTAGGGGTCACTCCTGGCAGATATGGGGACACCCTGTGTGGTGCTGGGAATCTAACCTGGGTTGGCCGCACGCAAACCAAGTGCCCTGCCCTGTCTGATGCCTCCAGCTCCAAGGATGGTGAAAACCCTTCATCACCGTGCCACGATGCTGACAGCTTATATACACCAGTAGGATACGAATTTTCTGTACAAACAAATAGCCTTGAGTCTGGCTTACAGAAATGGGTTTCAGACCTGGGTTCTTGGGCTATGTGTAGTTCCTTTATGAGACTCCCGAGCAGATGGCACCCTTAGAACCCCGCCCACTGGGCTTCTCTGTCTCTGGGGGAATGAGCGCATTTGCACGCCAAATGCAGACCCAGAGGCCAATCTCAGGCTTGACCGGTTCCTTTCGTGTAGGCAATGCAGTCCGGAGTGAGTGAACTACAGCCTCCCTGGCCCCCATCACTTGTGGCAGGTGGGCAGGTGGGCACTGGGCCACCCTGGGGTTCTCAGCGCCGCTGCACCGGGCACTGCTCTGGTCCCCTAGGCTGGGCGGTGCCTTGCCCAGAAAGATGTAACAGTCCCAGGGCAGGTAGGGCATTTGCCTTGCATGCAGTCGACCAGAGTTTAATTCCTCTACCCCTCTCAGAGCTACCGAGAGTACCTCGCCTGCACGGCAAAGCCTGGCAAGCTCCCCATGACGTATTCGATATGCCAAACACAGTAACAAGTCTCACAATGTTGCTGGGCTGGCTCGAGCAAATCGATGAACAACAGGATGACAGTGACAGTCCTGGTTTTGGGGGACACACCTGGGGGTGCCCAGGGCTTACCATTGGCTCGGTGATTAGATCACCCTTGGGGGTGCTGGGGGGGGGGGGGAATGCAGTGCCAGGGTTCACACCAGAGCCTCCTGCAAATAGAGCCTGTCTCTCTGGCCCAGGATCCAGTACTGGTTCTGATTCTGGTCCGTTTCTCACGCGCTTCCTCCCGCAGGAGGCCGGGAGGGCGGCCAGCCAGGGGTACATAAGCCCCTTCAGTGGTGAAGACAAAGATAGAGCCTGGTAACTCCCCAGCCGGTAGTTCCGGCCCTTTTGATCCAACCCCGGGCAACCAGTCTCACTGCTCCTAGCTCAGAGCAGAAAACTCACTGGATGAGTAAGTCACCTGCCCCAGGTCAGGCCTCTCCCAATAAAGTGTCTCCCTTGCAGGCTCCAGCCCACAGTGCTCACCACTAGCCTCATTTCTGAGCCCTCAACCCCTTCCCACACTCTTCTAGCAACACAGTAATCCCCCACACACACCCCACAAGCACAAAACCAGGAGTAGCCTCAGGTCACCACTAAGTATGGCCAAAACCCCAACACCCCTCCCAAACAAACATAGATACACAGAGAGTTTCTGGGGGATTTTGATTAATAATTAATCTGGGGGGTTTTAAGTTTCAAAATAAAGGGCCGAAGCAATAATGTAGCGGGGAGGCCCTTCGCCTTGTATGCGGCCAACCTGGGTTCAATCCCCGGCATCCCATAGGGTCCCCCGAACACTCCCAGGAGTGATTCCTGAGTACAGAGCCAGGGGTAATGCCCTGAGCATCGCTGCGTCTAAACCCCAAAGCCAGAAATTAAAAAAATCAAAGCTTGACAAATCTTTTTTGATAAATGTCGACTTTGGGAGTCATCTGACATCTCCAGAGAAATTGTCTAGACAGTAGAAACGCTGCCACAAGCTAGCAGGCTAGCGTCTCACATGAGTGGAAACTGAGAGATGGGTGTAGGTGTTAATTCCGTCAAAGACATCACACACATCCCAGTGGCTGGTCCCCCGAGGACCTTGTTCTGGGTACGACATGTTTTGGGAGCGCTTATATGGTCCCCACCTCCCCCCCCCCCCCCGGTAGGAAACATTCTCTAAATCTCCTACTTTCCACTCCACTGACTAAGGTCCCACAAGAAGGCGGCATCTATACAGAGATGAACTGCAAACAATATGACAGTTCAACAGTGGGAAATTCCACTTCCAAACATAACACCTCTAAAGTATGGGGTTATTGATCACCATTTCAAAGGATGTCAAGAGGGGCTGGGTAGGGCATTTGCCTTGGACGCGGCAGACCCGGATTTGATTACCAGCATCCCATATGCTCCCCTGAGCACCGCCAGGAGTAATTCCTGAGTGCAGAGCCAGGAGTGACCCCTGTGCATTGCCGGGTGTAATCCAAAAAGAAAAAAAAAGAAAGAAAGAAAAAGGAAAGAAGAAAGGGTGTTGAGAAAGCATAATTAATGATATGACAGGCACGGATATATTACTGAATGGATAACCGAGGTTTCAAAGCACTAAGGGCACAGTTTAAATTTTTAAAATACATAATCGAGCGATAGCACAGCGGTAGGGCGTTTGCCTTGCACGCAGCCAACATGGCTGACCCGAGTTCGATTCCTCCGCCCCTCTCGGAGAGCCCGGCAAGCTACCGAGAGTATTCGATATGCCAGACACAGTAACAACAAAGTCTCCAATGGAGACGTTACTGGGCCCGCTCGAGCAAATCGACGAACAACGGGAGGGCCTTTACCTTTTACCTTAATCATTGAAAAATGGGCAGGGGCTGGAGAGATAGCATAGCAGGTAGGACATTTGCCTTGCACATAGCCGACCCAGGCTCGATTCCCAGCATCCCATAGGGTCCCCTGAGCACCTCCAGGAGTAATTCCTGAGTGCAGAGCCAGGAGTAACCCCTGTGCATTGCCGGGTGTAATCCAAAAAGAAAAAAAAGAGAAAAAAGAAAGAAAGAAAGAAAAAGAAAAGAAAATTCACCCAAACTGGGCTAAAGTTGCCCTGGTAGAATTCCAGAGCTATTATTTTCCTTTCCTGGGTTGTAAGCACTTCTGTTCTGATGCTGTTTCAACAGAAAGAGCAACAATAGTTGCAGTGATAACAGTCAGAATTACAATAATAATTGAAGTTGTTACAATAGGAGTTGCAACAATAATTATAATAGTAGCACTGTCCTCCTGTTGTTCATCGATTAGCTCAAGCGGGCCCAGTAACAGCTCCATTCTGAGACTTGTTGTTACTGTGTTTGGCATATCGAATACATCACGGGGAGCTTGCCAGGCTTTGCCGAGGAGTCGAGATACTCTCGGTAGCTTGTTGGGCTTTCTGAGAGGGGCGGAGGAATTGAACCTGGCTCAGCCGGGCCAGCCACATGCAAGGCAAACGCCCTACCACTGTGCTATTGCTCCATCCCACGGTAGTCGCAACAGTAGTTGGAGTGGCTACAACAGGAATACAAATTTAAGTGTGGGGGCGGGGGGGGGTTGGAAAGATATCACAGCAGGGAGTGTGTTTGCCTTGCACGCTGCCAACTGAAGTTCGATTCCCAGCATCCCATATGGTCTCCCGAGCTCCGCCAGGAGTAATTTCTGAGTGCAGAGCCAGGAGTAACCCCTGAGCATCGCTGGGTGTGACCCAAAAAGCAAAAAAAAAAAAAAAAAAAGTTACAATAGGAATTGTAAGAGTATAGCACAGTTGTTACAATAATAGGCATCAGTATCCTGCAGAGTTGTTACAATAATGAGTCCTGATCAGAGTTACAAGAGTAGCTGGCAACTCTTCCATTAGGCATTGCAACAATTGTTGCAGCTCAATCCCATCCACGGTGGCGGTCGGGTTGCTGACAGGGTGTGTGTTTGTGGTTGTGTCACGGGGAGGGGGGGTAGCGCTGCTCCCTGGTGGTGGTGGGCGGAGGGGGTCCCCGCTCTCTGGCTTTGGTGCTCGCTTGCCTTTGGAGCTGCAGTGCTTGCCACCAGCTGCGCCCTTCTCCTTGGCAGGCTCACCTTGGCTCGCCCACACTTGGCTGCAGCGCGGCTGGAAACGGCTCGCACGGGGCCCGGCAGCCAGTAGGAGCTGCCAGGGGCAAGGAGCGGAGGGCGGCGGGGTCATGTCAGGACACGCCACAGCACGTGGCGGGCGCTGAACCCGGCTGAGGCTTGCTTAGCCCCGGAGCGGCCCACCCGCCTCTCTGCCGCCTATCCTGCTCTCTTACCTCCTCTCTTTTTTAATTCATCCACAGCAGAAGCTGGGATGCAAAGGCTCGGAGCTTTAGGGAACTGAAGGCGCAGAGCACTCGGGAACGCCGCCAGCAGGATGAGCTGTAGCCCGGCCCTGTCAGATGAGCTCACTGTTTGCTGAGTTACTTTACAGGCAATTAAAAGCTTCTCCTCAAAACATTCCTTTCAGGAGATAATACTCGGCTCTTTTTCTTGGTAACTACTGTGTGGGGAGCTGCATTAACTCGATGGGTCACAGTCGTATTTTGGAAACTGCACTAATACAGGATCACGTGCCCCAGAAATGAATCCAGGGTTACATGTCAATTTCGCCTCCATTAAAGAAAATTTACAGTTTCACCCCACCTGCTCCTCACTTAAAAGGGAAGACAGTACCTTAAAAAATGGAAATATTATTTTGTGCCAGCTGAAGGGTCAGACTTGGAGACGGGGTGAGGAGTTGGGGGCCATGGCAGAGGGAAGGTCCCAGTGTGGTGGTATTTGGGATTGGAACACTGAACTCCCGTAAGAATGGTATTGTGAACAACTTGGTAAGCCATGGTGTTCAAATAAAGCAGAAATTAAAAAATCACCCCCGGCAGTGCTCAGGGGACCATATGGGATGCTGGGAATCGAACCCAGGTCGGCTGCGTGCAAGGCAAATGCCCTACCCGCTGTGCTATCACTCCAGCCCCTGTAGTTTTATTTTTAAAAAGAAAATATGTTAGTTCATAAAGAAAAAAAAGAAAGATCTGATTGTCACCATCTCAACAGCGCCAGAAATGCAAATAAAATACCAGTGAGGTTGCAAATTTGGAGTACATACTTGCCCACACATGTAAATCTCATTAACACACTGTGAATGGAGGGCAAAATGCTATGTTAGATATTCATCATTTTATATACAAAAATGCTATGTTAGATATGCATCATTTTATATACTAAATGCTATGTTAGATATACATCATTTTATATACAAAATGCTATGTTAAATATATATAATTTTATATACAAAATGCTATGTTAGATGTTATATATATCACTTTATGTAAAAAATGCTATGTTAGATATACATCATTTCATATACAAAAATGCTGTGTTAGATATACATCATTTTTATATACAGAATGCTATGTTAGATTCCTCCACCCCTATCAGAGAGCCCAGCAAGCTACCAAGAGTATCTTGCCCGCACGGCAAGCCTGGCAAGCTACCCGTGACGTATTGGATATGCCAAACACAGTAACAACAAGTCTCACAATGGAGACGTTACTGGGTCCGCTCGAGCAAATCGATGACCAATGGGAGGACAGTGCTACAGTGCTATGTTAGATATACATCACTTTATTATACAAAATGTTATGTTAGATACACATCATTTTATAATCAAAATGCTATTTTGGATATACATCACTTTAAATGCAAAAATGCTGTTAGATATACATCATTTGGAGGCTGGAGCGAGATCAAACAGTAGGTAAAGCACTTGCCTTGGACTCGGCCAACCTGGCTCCATCTCCAGCACTGAGTATGGTCCCAGAGTCCTCCCAGAAGGAGTCATCCCCACGCCCAGAGCTAGGAGTCATCCCTGAGCATCACTGGATGTGTCTCCAAAACAAAACATAAAGCATAGGGGGACTTGAGCAACCGGGCACTTGGGG
Organism: Sorex fumeus; assembly: GCF_029834395.1. NCBI lineage: Eukaryota > Metazoa > Chordata > Mammalia > Eulipotyphla > Soricidae > Sorex > Sorex fumeus. The sequence continues at coordinate 526,799 of NW_026606246.1, forward strand.
ACGGAAGGGGCGTCCCCATACATAGTAAGGGACAGCTGCACTGGGAAAAGGAGCCCCTCTCCGTGCTGGGAATCCTGCATCAGGTCAAGTTTGATCAGGGAGCTAGCGTGGCCGTGGGTGCTGAGGGTGCTGTCGGGTGAGAGATCTGTGCTGGCAGCCAGGCTAGAGGCACAGGTGGGGGACTGAGGCTTGGGGGGAGACCTCACAGAGGCCAAGCTCTGTACCTGCAGTGGGGCCAGGATGGTCTTGATCGATCAGTTAAAGAGTTGACCTTTTGCTTTCCTTTTAAGCTACAGACGTTGAAATCCAAGCTATGGTGCGGGTCAGCTCTTTGTCCTTTAGTCCTTTAGCAGGGAACTGCATCCAAGTGTTTTTCTGAGGGAGCACTATTTTTTTTATTTGCATTCCCCAGCTGGAGCGATAGCACAGCGGGTAGGGCGTTCGCCTTACACGCGGCCAACATGGCCGACCCGAGTTCGATTCCTCCGCCCCTCTCGGAGAGCCCGGCAAGCTACCGAGAGTATTCGATATGCCAGACACAGTAACAACAAAGTCTCCAATGGAGACGTTACTGGGCCCGCTCGAGCAAATCGACGATCAACGGGAGGGCCTTTACCTTTATTCTCCAGCTTAATACTTTATTATACTGGATTAGCTAACATTTTATTTAGGGTTTTTGTGTCTCTGAACTAGAAGACTGGAGCGACAGTACAGCGGTAGGGCGTTTGCTTTGCACGCAGCCAGCCCGGCCGACCCGGGTTCGATTCCTCCGCCCCTCTTGGAGAGCCCGGCAAGCTACCGAGAGTATCTCGCCCGCATGGCAAAGCCTGGCAAGCTCCCCGTGACGTATTCAATATGCCAAACACAGTAACAACAAGTCTCACAATGGAGACGTTACTGGGTCCGCTTGAGCAAATCGATGAACAACGGGAGGACAGTGTTTTGTTTTTGAACTAGATGACCATTTACTTTCCTTGTACTGTTCTTCTCGGCTTTGAAGATGAAAATTAGGGCTGGAGAGAGAGCATGAGAGGATGAGCAGACGCTTTGCCTGCAGGAGGGACAGGCACAACCGCCAGCACTGCACGCTGTTCCGAGTACTCAGGAGCCAACCCCAGGGACTGGGCCGAGAGGAGCCGCTGAGTAGCCAGTGTGGCTGCAGAAAGACAAAAATAAAATTAAAATCTGTTTCAATTAAAGGAAATAAAATCCCCTTTCCTACAAGTGGGGAGTTTTCACTCCTATTTTACACAAGTCACAGACACTAAAGTACCTGAAAAATGTAATAAAACTTGCATACCAAAATATCTAAGCTTGGGGCTGGAGTGATAGCACAGCTGGTAGGGCGTTTGCCTTGCATGTGGCCAACCCGGGTTCGATTCCCAGTATCCCATAGGGTCCCCCGGGCACTGCCAGTGGTAATTCCTGAGTGCATCAGCCAGGAGTAACCCCTGTGCATTGCCGGGTGTGACCCAAAAAGCAAAAAAAAAAAAAAAATCTAAGCTTTTCACCTGCCATAGAAGCAGGCAGGGGGTGGGGGAGTGTGGGTGATGGGAGGGAACCTGGGGACGCTGGTGCTGGGAAATGTGCCCTGGTGGAGGGGTGGGTGTTGGAACACTGTAGGACTGAAACCTGGTCGTGAACAGCTTTGTAAGGGTCTATCCCAGTGATTCAATTAAAAAAAAGTTTTTTTAAAAAGAAAGAAAGAAAGAATATCTAAGCTTTGGACCTTAAGTCTTCAAGTACTTTTTTTCATTTTCATTTTGATTAATTAATTTATTTATTTATTAAATCACCGTGAGATAGACCCTTACAAAGCTGTTCATGATTCGATTTCATTCATACAGTGTCCCAACACCCCTCCCTCCACCAGGGCACAGTTCCCAGCACCAGTGTCCCCAGGTTCCCTTCCATCACCCCCCACCCCCAGCTTACCTCTATGGCAAGCACTTCTCTCTCTCTCTTTTCTCTCTCTTCTGTCTCTTTGTCTCTCTCCATCTCTGTCTCTGTCTCTGCCTCTCTCTCTTCTCTCTGTCTCAGTCTCCTGTCTCTCTGTCTCTGTCTCTGCCTCTGTCTCTCTCTTCTTTCTCTCTGTCTCTTTGTCTCTGTCTTTATCTCTCTCTGTCTCTGTCTCTGCCTGTCTCTCTCTCTTCTCTCTGCCTCTGCCTCTCTCTGTCTCTCTCTCTCTCCTTTGGGGCATTGTGGTTTGCAATACAGATACTGAGAGGTCGTCGTGTCTGTCCCTTTATCTACTTTTAACCCTCAGTTGTTGCCCAGCGTGACCATTTCCAGTTATTATTACCACACCGGTCCCTTCTCTATCAAGCCTTCAAGTTTTATTTAGAAGTTCTCAATGATTTTTGTGCTATTTACATCCTGCACGTCTGTTTTTGTTACTTTTTTTTTGCTGCTTCCTGCTTATTAAATACAAGACAAGCTGAAAATTACATGAATCTTCACAGTCCAGCTCGCGAATTTCCACGACTTACCAATATCCATAAAGACCAGCTTGTATGATCAAACATCCCCATGCTTCCCCTCCTGTTTCTTCACTGCATGCCCTTTTAACCCTCAATGAGCTGAATCATTCAAATCCTGGGTCCTGTCACAGAGACCTGGAGGGGCAAGAGAGAAACCCAGCGTCCAGGAAAGACACTACTGCCCCAAAGACTTCAAATAACTCACCACATCAGCTGTATGAATTTTTCTGAAAATGTGCTCTGTTTCCGGAAATCTAGCTGTTTTATCCGTTTTTTTCTGACTCTTTTGTGCATTGCTTTTTGAAATCACTTCCTATTTTCCTAACGCGTGTCATTTGGAGTTCTCTTTTGTTTTCTGACTTCTTTTGTGTCAATCTATTCTGCCAGGTGGATGCTTGCTTCAGGGAGGACTTTCATCTCGGTTCCTCATCCCTATTGTTGTGCTCTTCCTCTGACCTCTGACGCTGGGTTTCCTTTTGCTTCTCTTGCTCCTTTCATTTATTTTCCCCCTGCAGACTTGGTCCATCTCTTCCGGCTGCCAAATGCATGCCTTGGCTCACTTGAGCTATGAACGCCCCGTAGTAAAAGAATGAACCTTTGCCACGCATGACAATACATATGAAAGAAGCCAGACCCCCCAAAGACCATGTATGATGTCATGTATTGTATGATGTCATGTATTTGAAATTCAAATGCATTCGAAGCCTTGGGACCTGATCTCTGGGGCAGCGAGGTGAGATAGGAGTCTGAGTCCTACCTGGGTCCAGGTCGGAGGGAATAAAGACTGGAAAGGCTCTTTAGAGAGTGGCCATCCGGGTGCTGGGAAGAGTCTGCCCTGGCTTGGGCACAGCCATTGGAATGTGACGTCCACTAAATCCATTGCCTGCGTGAGTAGGATGAACGCACCTGACTCCCATATGCTCTGTCTCAGTAAAGGATTTTAAGATAGAGGGCCAGAGAGAAAGCAAAGTAGGCAAAACACAGTTTGGTCCCTGACACCACATGTGGTTCCCTGAGCACAGAGCCAGGAGTAAGTCCTGAGGGCAAGAGTCCTCTCCCACCCTTCAAAAAAGATTTTAAAGTAAGGCCGGAGTGCTTCTGTACTCATTGCAGCCCTGTTCACAATAGGCAGAATCTGGAACCAACTCAAGTGCCCCAGGACAGATTACTGGATAAAGAAACTGTGGTATATCTATGCAGTGGAATACTATGCAACTGTTGGGGGGGGGGGGGAAGTCATGAAATTCGCTTCTAAGTGAATGGACATGGAGAGTATCATGCTGAGTGAAATGAGTCAGAAGGAGAGGGACAGACATAGAATGACTGTACTCATTTGTGGGACATTAAAAAACCGAGTCTGAGATTAATAGCCAAGGACAGTAGAAACACAGGCCAGGAGGATTGGTCCAGAGCTGGAAATCTGCCTCAGGTGCTGGGGGAGAAGGCACTTGGGATAGAGAAGGGACCATCATGACAATATGGCTGGAAATGATCACTCTGGATAAGAACTGCATGCTAAAAGTAGGTAAAGGAACAAACATGATAACCTGTCAGTAACTGTATTGCAAATCAGAGAGAGAGAGAGAGAGAGTGAAGGAGAGGGAAAGGGAGAGGGAGGGAGAGAGGAAGAGGAAAAGAGAGAGGGAGAGGGAGAGAGATGGAAAGAGAGAGGAGAGAGAGAATGCCTGCCATAGAGGTAGGCTGGGGTGGGGCATTGGGAGGAGGGAAACTGAGGACATTGGTGGTGGGAAATGTACACTGGTGGAGGGATGGGTGTTGGAATATTGTCTGACTAAACTCGAACAGGAACAGCTTTGTGACTGTGTATTAATTTTTTAAAGTTAGCCATTAGAAAAAAAATAAGACAGGGCCTGAGCATAGCTCAGTGGTTGAGCCATTGACCCGTGGCACTGCCCTGCATGCCAAGAGCCATCCCCAGAGACACTGCATCACCAGGAGAGATTGTACCCCGGCAAGCACAGCTGCAAAGACAAGTGTGTGTGAGAGAGAGGAGGGGGAGGGAGAGAGACAGAGAGAAAGAGAGAGAGATAGAGAGATATAAAGAGAGACAGAAAGAGGTAGAGAGGGACAGAGATAGACAGAGAGAGACACAAAGAGAGAAAAGACACCAGGAGAGCTTGATCTCCAGCAAGCACAGCTGCAAAAGTGTGTGTATGTGTGTGTGTGATAGAGCGAGAGAGACAGACAGAGACAGAGAGACACAAAGAGAGATAGAGAGAGATATAGAGAGACATGAGAGGGGGAGGGAGAGAGAGGGAGGGAGAAGGCCCACAGTTATTGCAACAACCATAGGGGGAAGCTGACGCGTTTGCATAGAAGCTTCTGAACAGACCTTTCCTCGGGTCCTACAGCCCAGGAGCCCCAGGAAATCTCACCAGTGATTATTTCATTTCTCACGCAGCTCGATAGTTTTAAAATTTCCTTCATGATGAAAGAATTCTTAGGGGGGATGAGAGCGATAGGCGGGGGTCGCGAGCAGGGGTTCACGCTGGCTCTCTTCGGATTTCGTGTTATTTATTAGAGGATGTTTCTCAGGACTGCTCAGGGGACAGGAGGCTGATGGGCATGGAACCCGGGTCACCTCCGCATGGAGCACATGCGTGCTCTGGTCCACTGACTCATCTCTCTGTCCCGAACATTTCTGTAAGTCTCTTCTGATTTTGATGAGAATCTCTCCTGGCAGTTTAGTCTAACAGTGATGTGGGGGTGTCGAGGTCTCCCTGCAGGCCTCTAGGGGCTGTGTGCTGCTGGGAATTGAATCTGGGGTCTCTCGTGCCTTCCCTCCATCACACAACTGCCTAATTCTTGAGAAAATACGTTTTAAATCTCTGGCTCCTCTTCTTATTCCAATCTGCAGAAGAAGCAGAGTCCCAAACGAGCTGCTTATCTTCAGATTTTGAATAGTTGGGGTTTTATCAAAAAGCAGACAATAAAGCACCGACATTTCATGCATTGGGAAACTTAAGACGGTTCAGGAGTTAGATGGCCCCAAAGCTGAACTGAACACAAGCATTGAGAAAAGCATTCTCAGTCTTTTTTGAAGAAACTGATACACTCGTTCCACTGTTTGATGAAGGCATCAAGGACTGAAGTAGTCAAACCAACTTGGTATTTTGGTTGTCTGGCTAGCTTTTGGTTTGGGGCTACAACCAGCTGTGCTCAGGGATTACTCTTGACTCTGTGCTCAGGGATCACTCCTGGAGGGGGCCTGGGGACCAGAGATGGAGCCAGGGATTCAACTGGGGTTGGCTGTGTGCAAGGAAAGAAGAGCCTTCACTTCTGTATTATCTCTCTGGCCCCAAGCCAAACCAACTTGGAAAAGAACAAAAGAGTTGTACTTAGACCGACAGACTTTAAGATTCATTGTATAGCTTCAGGAATAAGGACAATCAGTCGTCCTGGCATTAGAACAGTCAGTGGGATAGATTGAGTGTGGAAATGGACCTACACACCAAAAGATATCAGGAAAATCCAACTGGAAAATGATAATCTTTTCAGCAAATGGTTGCTAAAGTAATTAGGAGTCCATATATGAAAAACAAAACCACCACTTCATTTCATACACAAAAGTAACTTGAAGTGGCTTGTGAGACCTGTGTGGAAAGTGGGTTGAGGTGGATTGTAAGTGGATTGTAAAACCTATGTGTAAATATTGTAACTAGAAGACTTCCAGAAGAGTATTCTTGTACCTGCCAACATTCTGTACATAAGTCCCAGAATACATGGGTTAAAAAAAATCCACACGTTGAAGCTCAACAACTGGAACACATTTTGCCTTTTGACATAAAATAGAACAGCTCTGAAGAAACGTGGAGTCAGGTTTAGGGAGAATTCACAGACTGAAGCATGCACTCTGCGTTCAGTGCCCTGCATTTGACCCCCAGCACTACAGGACCTGGGCCCCCCTGAGCACTGCTGGGAGGCCCAAAAGGAAGAAAGAAAAAGAAGAAGAGAAACCAGGACAGACTGATTTCTGTCAGGGATAAACATTTATACAACAGATGGGTGACAAGATGGACAACACACTCCACTATTGCAAACTCGACAAGAAGAAGGAAAACAACCTGGGTCAAAATGGGCAAAAGATTTGAATGAAGATTTCAAAGGAGATCCATGAATGGCAACTTGCTGCCTAGAAGGGGTGTGTGTGTGTGTGTGTGTGTGTGTGTGTGTGTGTGTGTGTGGTCCATTGCTATGATGACAAAGCAGATTAAACACCTCAGCCCACAGTACACACTCACCAACCAAAATTACTGCACCCGCCAGAATGGGTGAAACATAGCTGGGTGTGCTGGAAGGAAGGAAGGAAGGAAGGAAGGAAGGAAGGAAGGAAGGAAGGAAGGAAGGAAGGAAGGACGAGAGGTGAGAGGGAGGAAGGAAAGAAGGAAGGAAGGAAGGGAAGGAGGGAGGGAGGGAGGGAGGGAGGGAGGGAGGGAGGAAAGGAGGAAGGGAGGAAGGGAGGGAGGAAGGAAATAAGGAAGGGAGGAAGGAAGGAAGGAAGGAAGGGAGGGAGGGAGGGAGGGAGGAACGGAGGAAAGGAGGAAGGGAGGAAGGGAGGGAGGAAGGAAGGGAGGGAGTGAGGAAGGAAAGAAGGAAGGAAAGAAGGAAAGAAGGAAAGAAGAAAGGAAGGAATGGAGGAAGGAAAGAAGGAAAGGAGGAAGAAAGGGAGGAAAATGGAATGGAAGGAAGGAAGGAAAGAAAGAAAGAAAGAAAGAAAGAAAGAAAGAAAGAAAGAAAGAAGGGGGGGAGGTGAAGAAAGGAGGGAAGGAGAGAAGGAAAGAAAAAAGGGAGGCAGGGAGGGAAGGAGAGAAGGAAGGAAGGAAGGGAGGGGTGGTGGGAGGAAAAAAAGGAAGGAAGGAAGCAAGGAAAAAAGGGAGGGAAGGAAGGAAAGGAGGGAGACAAGGAGGGAGGGAGGGAGGGAGGGAGGGAGGGAGGGAGGGAGGGAGGGAAGGAAGAAAGAAAGAATGGAAAGAGGGAAGGAGGAATGGAGGGAGCAAAGGAAGGAGGGAAGGAGGAAAGGAAGGAAGGGGTTTTTTTCCAGTGTAAATAAGTGGAGGCTGGGGCGCTGGAGCGATAGGACAGTGGGGAGGGCGTTTGCCTTGCACACAGCCCTACCTGGGTTCGATTCCCAGCATCCCATATGGAGAATTCTGGAAGCACTGACACAGGCCCCTAATCCTGCCAGGATGGACATTCTGTGACGATTCGGGGCCGACGTAATCCTGCCAGGATGGACACTCTGTGACGATTCGGGGCTGTTTGCCTGCCTTGCTCTTCTTGAAGGCTTTTCTGTACAGTTTGGGATTTTCACCTCTGCCCCAAATCAGTGCCGCAGAAACGGTTCCAAGGTTAGCGGACACCTGGTCCCCGCAGCACTGGCCAAGGATCCTAATCTCAGGCCAGAAGCCATAAATAACCATTGGGATGTCACAGGGGACCCGGCCAACTTGGCTTCCCTGAGAACCTTAGCCGCACAGCGTCCCAGCCTTCCCACACACGCGCTGCCTCATCTTCACACCTTCCAGCCAGGAACGGTCTGGAAGCCGTGGCGGGGACAGCCTGGCTGCTTCGCTTTTCGACCCTGCCTCTGTTTTCTCAATCTCTGTCCCTCGGCTCCAGGAGCAGAACCTCTGAGTCGCGGGCACAGCCAATGTCAACAGGAGCATCTCACTGGCCACAGCCCCGGGGCTCAACACGGCCTGGGGCGCGGGACTCAGGTGTCGGGAACCCAAGGCTTTGCCAAGGACTCTCTGACCTTTAGCACCAAACACTGAACATGTGGTCAGATGCGTCTTGGCCAACCAGAAGCACACCCGGCTCCGATCATTTCAGAACCAGTTTCGTGTCAGAAGCCACGCGTCCTCGTCGGTCTCGAAAACGCCTCTCCAAGGCATGAGAGATGCCAGAGTCTGCCCTTTAAAAAAAAAATAGTTAAGTAAAATCGCCATCAGGTTAACAAACCAGAAACCAAGCCACTGGCAGAGTTCCCTGCCCTGTCCTCCTCAGCATCACCTGGGTCCCCAAGGAAGCAGCTTTGAAAATGTCTCCCAGCACTTCCCTTTCAAACTGCCTTTCAAAGTGCAGTTACCTTAGCTGCAAGAATCTCTGAGAATTTCAAGAGCACTTTGCAAGTGTGAAATTCGCTTCCCTGGAGTTGGCTTTCACTGCTTTCACGGCTCCCAAAGGCAGGAATATCAGCTGGGCTTTATTTCTTATACATCCACCCCCCCCACCTCCATTGTACTTTTGCTGCATCGAAAAGTATCTGGAGTATAGTAAGCCCACATTAAATATTTGCTGTATGATTTATGGAATATATTTTCCAAAAGCATGCGTGCTTTTTTTTTTAATTTAAGGAATGTATCGAGCCAGGGAGAAAAAAGTGGTTTCATATTGAAATACTCAATCATTTCTCAAACTTTCATGTTTCTCCTTCTGGAGAAAATTGCATCTCACGACGTTTTGGTTGCAGATGTTAGTACGCAGGCACGCACACATCCGGACAACATACAGAACAAACACACACCTCCAGAAAACATGTGGACCAAATACAGGTACCATACACACAGACACACATAGACACACTCCACATACACACAGACACACACAGACATACACACTCTCACTCACACTTACAGAGATAATATGCAGGCCAAACACATACACACACATCCAGACAACATAGAAAACGAACACACACACACACACCCTGGCTCTGCACTCGGGAGCTACTCCTGGCGGTGCTTAGGGAACCATATGATGTGCTGGGAATCGAACCCGGGTCAGCCGTGTGCAAGGCAAATGCCCTACCCACTGTACTATCTCTCCAGCCCCTGGTGCTGTTATTTTTACCTAGTAACCCTCCTCCTGAGGGGCTGCTGAGGTGCGTGTTTGTTCTCCCTGTGGTTCGTTCCTGCCCCCAACACTAGCAGCCCTCCCTGCACCCCACCCCATAGGATTGTAGAGAGAGTTGGGCAGGGGACGGGAGGGCTGGGCTCAGCCCTGCATTCTGACCAGCATGACCAGGAGCAGACAATGGTCCCCCGCGTTGGCCTCTGTGCTCCGAGGCACAGGAAGCTGCAGAGACTCACCCGCAAACGCTTGTTCTTAGCCAGCTTGGCTCCGATTCCTAGGTGTAGGACAATGGACTGTGTGACCTTGGGCAAGCTGGTCTCTCTCTCTGAGCTTCTGAATCCCTCCCCAGAAAGGAGGATCACTGTCATGGCTTGGAGTTTTGGGGGAGGATTAAAATGAATGATTGGAGGCCAGAGCGATAGCACAGCGGGGAGGGTGTTTGACTGCACGCAGCAACACTGATTTGATCTCCGACATCCCACATGGTCCCCCTGAGCACTGCTAGGAGTGATTCCTGAGTGCAGAGCCAGTAGTCACCCCTGAGCATCACCGGGTGTGACCCAAAAAGCGAAATAATAATAATCATGATCATGATCGTCCTGTTGTTTGTCAATTTCCTCAAGCAGGCACCAGTAATGTCTCTTTCTTCCTAGCCCTGAGATTTTAAAAGAGCCATTTCAATGCTCCTTCAGGACTAGGAGAATGAGACCCATCATTGTTACTGGTATTTGGCATATTGAGTACGACAGGGGAAGTTTGCCAGACTCTGCCGTGCGGGCAGGATATTTTTGGTAGCCTGCCAGGTTCTCCAAAGGAAAAATAAGATAATAAGATGTCACGAGGCCGCAAATGCGGTCGCGTGCTTCCGGGAGCTGGGTTTTATAGTCTCTGTGTCTTGGCCGTTGGTGGGACCAACCTGGCACTGGCGGCAGCTGGTGGGTGTGACACCTACCTACTGGAAGATGGGGGGTCTGGTTGGAGAAGGCCCAGTCCCAATCCGAATAGGCTTGGAGACCTCAGTCCCGGGACCCGCATGCCTGGGTTCCTCTGCCAATTCTTTTATGCATGAGGCCCATCCGGACATGTGGAGGGTGGTCCCATAATAATAATAATAAAATAAAATAAATGATTACAGCCAAGTGATCAGGAGAACATTGGGCACAAGGCAAGGGTCCGGTCCTTGTTCTAACAATCTTCCCGAATTCTGGAAAGAGATCTTTGGGGACCCATCACCAGACAGAGGAGAGTTGGAGGGCCCCCGCCTGGTGCTAACCGATGTAGCTATGAAAACTCCGTGGCTAGAAACTCTCTTGCCTCCTCCCACTGGCACCTTTGCCCCTGATCTTGGGGGTCTCCCTTCCACGACCTGGTGAAAGAATATTTTCCTGTTATTATTTTAAAACCCAGCTCCCGGAGGAGAACAGCACAGTCTCCTGCCCCCGCACCTGGCTGTCCTCACCGGGGCCCCTTGGAGGGGGGAGGGTTGAGTTTCTCCCCCCCACCCTGCCCCGAGCAGAGCCCCAGCAGCTGAGGGCCTCCGGAGCCAGCCACGGCCATGCTGGGACCACTCTCCACACGTCCAGACGGGCCTCATGCATGAAAGAACTGGCAGAGGAACCCAGGCATGCGGGTCCCGGGGCTGAGGTCTCCAAGCCTATTCAGATTGGGACTGGGCCTTCTCCATCCAGACCCCCCATCTTCCAGTAGGTAGGCGTCACACCCACCAGCTGCTGCCGGCGCCAGGTTGGTCCCATCAATGGCCAAGACGCAGAGACTATAAAACCCAGCTCCTGGAAGTGTGTGGCCACATTCTCAACCACGTGACATATTATCTTATTTTTCCTTTGGAGAACCTGGCAGGCTAGCAAAAGTATCCTGCCCGCACAGCAGAGTCTGGCAAACTTCCCGTGTCGTGCTCAATATGCCAAATACCAGTAACAATGATGGGTCTCATCCTCCTAATCCTGAAAGAGCATTGAAATGGCTCTTTTAAAATCTCAGGGCTAGGTAGAAGGAGACGTTACTGGTGCCTGCTCGAGACAATCGACGGACAACAGGATGATCGTGATTATTTTAACGACGCAGGAAGTCCGAACTTGGTGAGTCACAAAGATGATGCCGAGGACCTGGAAAATAGGGTCTCATCACGCCCCACTCAGAGCCACACGCTTAATACTTAGATGTGCAGCGGCTGCATGGACACGCAGACATGTAATTTTTTATAATAGCCTCTTCTTACCAACTTCCCCGGCCCGACAGTTGATTTCCGGGCAGCCCCACAAAACCGTTTCCTGCCAGTGGCATAGCCGTAGAGGGGGGCCATGAGACACCCCCTGGCCCCCCAAAGTGGGTTCTCGCCCACTCAGGGATTCTAGCGGGTCTGAGTTTACCCCGGGCCCAGTTTGGAGGCAGCTGGGGAATGAACTCGACACTGGGGTCTGGTCCCCTCAGGCGCCCCCCACATTGTCCTTTTTTGGGGGGTCTCGGGAGCAGGGCAAACCTGGGAGGTCACCACACGGTCATAGAAGGTCGGAGATGATGAGCTCGGGAGGGCCGGCCGACCTCCAGGGAGAGGAAGGCAAGTCATCATTATTTACTAGAACCTACCATTTCCTGCCGGCGGGCGCAGGGCCCCCTGATATTTAATCTGATGAAGAGTCTCATGCCTCCCCACCCCCCACCCCGGGGGTTGCTTCATGCGGAAAGCGCGAGGATTTGTGCCCAGACAGAAGGATTGTATTTTCCTCATGGAACCAACACCCACCCCCACACAGAGAACTTGTGTTGTCTACAGGACCTCCGGCCCCGACCAGGACCGGAAACGCTCCCCTGGCCCCAGGCTCGGGAAAAGATGGGCAGACGCAGGGCACCTGGGCAGCCACCACTCAGTTTCACAGGCTTGGGGACCTCTCGGCCTTAGGAATCTTTTGACACTCCCCCCTGCATAAGCCGTACACCCAACTGCCCACATGCAACTGACCGGGATGGGAGTTGGGCATGGGACCGGCACCGGAGCGCACTTGGGGGGCACACGGGACCCTGAGCATGAGTCCCACGGACTCAGCATCCTTTACTGACATCACTTGGGGTGCAGCCGCTGCCCAGAGGAAAGAGTCACCAGGGAAGGACTCAGAGGTTCAGGGGTCCCTGCCGGCCACTGTTTAGAAGTGAGGGGTCCGTGTTTCTCCCCAAATCTATCAGATCCAGGGCTCTCTCGAGGACAGACACGGCCTGTTTGTGAGAGTCTAATTATGCGGGAGGCAGGTAGATCCTGGACTTTGAGATGTCCCTCCACCTGGCCTTCTGTAGATGCCCTGTCACATCTGGAAGGCCAGCTTGGGGAGGAGAGAAGGCCTGGAGCGATGGCGTCTGCCTGGTCTGCACAGCCCAGCTCAATCCCCTGCACCAGGTGGTCCCAAGCATGGCGGGAGAAGCCCCCAGAACACCCAGTGCTGCACCCCGTGAATATTTGTGTGTTTCTATGACCCAGAATTCACCTTTGGAATATCTGTTGCCTTTCACATTGAGCACTGGGACCCAGCAATAGGGCGCTTACCTTGCATGAGGCCAATCTGGGTTTGATCCCCGGCATCTCATATGGTCCCTTGAGCACCACTGGGAGACATTCCTGAGTGCAGAGTTAGGAGTAACACCTGAGCGTCACCGAGTTTGCACCCCCCCCCAATATAACCAACCACAAAAAAATAAAAGCGAGCATTTAAAGGACCAGAAAGACAACCAAGAAGCTTTGCATGTGGAGCTCACGTTTGATTTCCAAAGAAACCCGGAAAGGAGGTTCCTCAATACCCCCGAGCACCAGACCAGGAGCAACCCTTGAGCACTACCAAGTGTGCCCCAATTTCTTCCCCCCAAACCAAGCACTTAAATAAGTCATAAGGCACACACAAGAATAGTCCCAGATGTATCTGCCACAACCCCCATGTGGAACTAAACAACGTTGGTTGAAAAAGAACAGATGCGGGGGGGCGGGGGGGGGATGTAGGGTGCTAGCTGAACAGTCTGGGGAGCATAATTTGCATGCAGGAGCACCAGGTTAGAGTCCCAGCCCTGTCTGGTTCTCCCTGGCACCCCCAAGAGTAGCCCCGAAGCAGCCGCCAGCTCCTCCCCTAGAAAACCCAAAGACTAACACCCAGGAGTGTCTGAGATTAGTACCAGGAATTTTGCTCCATGGCTTGGAGGCCAGCCACACATGCTAGGGGGAAAGGGAGCTCGGATAGAGAAGGGAGCACCAAATAAAGGGTGTTGGGAGGATCCTCCCAGGATGGGAGAAGAATGCTGAAAGTAGACTATAGACCAAACATGATTGCCACTCAATGTTTCTTTTGCAAACCACAGAACCCAAAAGGAGAGAGAGAACAAAAGGGAATGCCCTGCCACAGAGGCAGGGTGGGATGGGGGGACGGGGGGTGGGAGGGATGCTGGGACCCGTGGTGGTGGGAAATGGGCACTGGTGGAAGGATGGGTACTTGATCACTGTATAACTGAAACCCAAGCACAAAAATTTGGAAGTCTACAACTGTACCTCCTGGTGTTTCTCAAATAAAAAATTTAAAAAAAAAAAGAAAGAAAACCCAAAGCAAAAAGAATAGAACTGATAAGTGCATCCTGAATAAGTCACACAACGCTTAATAGCAGGTTAGCGAACTGAGAAACTATTAGGGAATTTCAAGGCTGTGCAAATGTCCTGGGGCACAATCCATGAGCTGAAGTGGCTCAGCAGCCCTTCACGCACCCAAGGTCTGTGCCCATCTCCTGGGACCGCATCCAGACACGGGGCTTCACCTTGACAAAGAGTATTGTTAAGCCATTCAAGGCCGCACACAGGGCCTGGATTGTTCTACAGTTACAAAACGAAACTACATGCCCCAGGTGGGTGGACTTCATGGACATAACAGGATCAAAAGAAGGCAGAGGATATACTGTGTGGCTTGACTTGCACAAAACTCAGACTGAGGGCCGGAGTGATAGTACAGCGGGTTTACCTTGCATGTGACTGACCAGGGTTCGATCCCCGGCATTCCATATGGTCTCCGGAGCACCTCCAGGAGTGATTCCTGAGTGCAGAGCCAGGAGGAACCCCCGAGCATTGCCGGGTGTGACCCAAAAAAGAAAACAAGCAGATGACTGAGCAGATGGCTCAATGGGGGATGGAACATGGCATCCTGGATATTCCTTGCCTTAGTGGGCAAGGAGGTGGCAAAAAAAGGGGCCATGGAAAACCCCGGGGTGGGGGTGCTAAGTTTGACGGTGGAGACAAGGCAAGAGTCACCAAGATGAGCACTTAGGGTGAGTGCAGTTGATCGCACTGTCACCCTTCAAGAAAAAGGGCCAGAAAGACGTACTTCCATCTTTCACCGAGCAACAGGGGCCCGTGGGTGGGTGAGCGGAGGGCTTCCTCTCCCGAGGTCAAATGAAAAAGCTCTTCTCCATGCTGGCGAGGTTCAGCGGGACCCGCTGATAAGACCGCTGGGGACACTGACCCCTTCCTGGCCCCTGTGTCCCTCTGGCTGCGTGCAGACATCCTGGGCACTTCCGCTGGGACTTTCGGATCCCCCGGGCCAGTCGCAGCCAGAGCACTTCCTGGTCACTCTGGGGAAGGTTAATTGCTGGTCCCTTGGCAATAATTACACCCACGGTTGGAACATGAAGCAGAGCAACAAATTTCAACATCCCGGGGCGGAGAGGGCAGGAGAACCGCAGAGCACTCCAAGCAGAAGTTCTTGGTTCCTGGGATTGACAGCTCAGGGCCGTCTCAGTTTGTGACCACAGCATCAGCTCCAGAGCCCTCAGTGAGGAACGAGGCCGTGAAGCTGCCCAACACCCAAGGGCATGGGTGTCTGCTCTGCTCCAGGTCACGGTTCCCAAGAGATCCAGCTATTTATCGGACTCTGGAAACTTCTCAGTTCTCTGCATGACTTTCTGTCCCAAGATGACACACCAGCCTTCTCGGATGCTCTCGGGGGAGCCCGGGATTATGACTGAGAAAGGTTTTTCCTCTTCTCTGCCAGTGCCACGAAACTCTTTACCAGTGGTGGCAGTAGTGACGGTGGTAGTGGTGATAGTGATCATGGCGGTGTGGATGGTGATGGTGATTAGGATGGTGGTGGTGGTGGTAATGCTGGTGGTGATGGTGATGATGGTGGTGCTGATGGTGGTGGTGGTGGTGGTGGTGGTGATAATGGTTATGGTGGTGGTGATGGTGGTGATGATGGTGATGATGGTGGTGATGGTGATGGTGGTGATGATGGTGATGGTGATGGTGGTGGTGATGGTGATGATGGTGGTGATGGTGATGGTGGTGGTGATGGTGGTGGTGATGGTGATGATGATGGTGGTGGTGATAATGGTGATGATGGTGATGATGGTGGTGATGGTGATGGTGATGATGGTGGTGCTGATGGTGAAAGTGGTGGTGGTGGTGGTGATAATGGTGGTGATGATGGTGATGATGGTGATGGTGATTGGGATGATGGTGATGGTGGTGATGGTGATGATAGTGGTGATGGTGATAGTGATAATGAATGGTGATAATGAGGCTGATGATGAGGATGGTGATGATGGTGGTGGTAATGAGGATGACAGTGATGATGGTGATGCTGGTGATGAAGATGATGATGGTGGTGATGAAGATGATGATGGTGGTGATGAATATGGTGATAATGATGGTAAAGATGGTGATGGTGGTCATGGTTATGGTGGGGTGATGATGGTGGTAATGATGGTGGTGATGAATATGGCGATAATGCTGGGAAAGATGGTGATGGTGGTAATAATTGCGGTGGTAATGAGGCCGGTGATGGTAGTGGTGATGGTGGTGATAAAGATTATGATGGGGATGATGGGGATGGTGGTGATGAATATGGTGATAATGCTGGGAAAGATGGTGATGGTGGTAATAATTGCGGTGGTAATGAGGCCGGTGATGGTAGTGGTGATGGTGGTGATAAAGATTATGATGGGGATGATGGGGATGGTGGTGATGAATATGGTGATAATGATGACAAGGGTGGTGATGATGGTGATGGTTATAGTGGTGGTAATAGCTATCGAAAGAGCTATGCTTGGAGTATCACATTTCACTCAAATGGGAGAAAGAATCTGGAGTTCCGACCTCTGCCGACGGCGAAGAATCAGGGATCCTGTCTCGTTTGCCAAGGTGTCGAAAATCAGATGGGCTGGACACGTAATGAGATTTGGAGACAACCGCTGGACTAGGGCCTTTACCGACTGGATTCCACGGGACGTCAAAAGGCTGCATGGCCGCCCACCTACAAGATGGTCAGACTTTTTCTTCAAGACCCTGAATGATCGGTTTGAGGATCTTCATGTTCCTAGAATGAACAGACACCATTGGGCTACACTAGCATGCGACAGGGACAAATGGAGACGTTACTGGCGCCTGCTCGAGCAAATTGATGAGTAATGGGAAGTCAAGAGATCAAGTGATAGTGGTGATGGAGGTGGCAATGGTGGTGATGGTGGTGGTGGTTAATACAGTATTGGTGGAGGTGACGGTGATGATGTTGGTGGGTAGCAATGATGGTGGTGAAAAGAGGCTAATGACATTTTGGGTAGCACTGGAAAAAGTTTACAATCAAGGTCCCTATTAGGGTGTGGTAGCTCTGTCATTAAATTTTTGGGATTCCACTCGATTTTCCACTCAGTTGTGTCAGCTGCCTTAGAATATGTCTCTTGAGTGTGTCCCTGCCATTCAGTGCTGTGCGGCTGAAGCAGAAGAGGCTCAGATCTCCTGGGATGGCGTCAGAACATTCTGGAAGGAACGACCTTGTAGAACAGCCGCTGAGCCCACAGTGGGCATGAGCTGACAGTGATGGGTGGGGCTCAGGCCGACCACAGACCACCCTCCCTTTATCCTCCTTCCCGGCGGCTTGAGGTGCTCCCTAGTAGTGATTTTAGTCATCTTTTTTCTCCTTAGATGTCTAGAATCTAGAAAACAATTTACAAAGGCCAGAGACATCAAATCAAAAATGAGACTTAAATGAAGGTCTTTCAAAGGCACCTGGAGGGAGCCTGGCTCGGAGTGTAGGGCACAGGCCCTTCGTGCAGGAGGCCCTGCATTCAACCCTGACACTGAAAAGGAAAAGAAAAGTGCGGGGCGGAGTCATAGGACAGAGGGTAAGGCCCTTGCCGCACATACGGCCAAGCCGGGCTCAATTCCTGGCACCCCATATGGTCCCCTGAGCACCACCAGGAGTAATTCCTGAGTGTGGAGTCAGGAGTCACCTCTGAGCATCTTCAGTGTGGACCCAAAACAAAACAAATCAAAAAGACCGAGGATGGGGAAAGGGGAGGAAAGAAGCAAGCAAGGGAGGGAGGAGGAAAGAAAAGGGAGGAAGGAAAAAAGGAAGGAAAGGAGGGAAGAAGGAAGGGAGGGAGGGAGGGAGGGAGAGAAGGAGGGGGAGGGAGGGAGGGAGGGAGGGAGGGAGGGAGAGAAGGAGGGGGAGGGAGGGAGGGAGGGAGGGAGGGAGGGAGAGAAGGAGGGGGAGGGAGGGAGGGAGGGAAGGAGGGAGGGAGGGAGAGAAGAGGGAGGGAAGGAAGGAAGGAAGGAAGGAAGGAAGGAAGGAAGGAAGGAAGGAAGGAAGGAAGATTGAGTCAGTGGGAGCCCTGGGGGTGGAGGACGGAGCCGAGACAGAAGTTGGTGGGGTATGGTTTGGGGGAGTGGGAGGGAACCTGGGGACACTGGTGCTGGGAAATGACACTGGTGGAGGGCTGGGTGTTGCGACACTGAAAGCCAACCATGAACAGCTTCTTGATGCTCTATCTTTCGGTGATTCAACAAAATCAAACAAAATTAGCATAACAAAACTTGCACTGCCTTTTGGGAATGTTTAAGCAGGTGCAACTGCTCAGAGAGACCGAGTCCCTTTCAGAATAAAACCAAGTCTAGCCACCCCCAGCACCTAGATTCAGGAGTTCAGCATCCTGGCCAGGGTGCTGGAGACCAGGGCTTACCTATTTTTTTTTTTTTTTTGCTTTTTGGGTCACACCCGGCGATGCCCAGGGGTCACTCCTGGCTCTGCACTCAGGAATTACTCCTGGCGGTGCTCAGGGGACCATATGGGACGCTGGGAATCGAACTCAGGCTGGCTGCATGCAAGGCAAACGTCCTACCCGCTGTGCTATCGCTCCAGCCCCCTAGGGCTCCTCTTGTGCGGCTGTGGAGGGCACCAGGATTCTTTCCTCCCATCCAATCCCTCCGCCTCTGGCCACAGGCCTGGGGCTGTCTGTGTGAGTCAAGGGGCTCCTTCCCGCCCCCACCCCCATTCCCCAAGCACACAGATCCAGTTCTTGGTGGCCAGATCATGCCCAGCGAAATCGCCGTGGGTATATGGCCCTGGCTTCCTCCTGACCTTTCCTTGACTTGTTCTTTCTTCTTTATTCTGCAAATATTTACTGAGGGTCAATACAGATGAACGATGCTTCGCCAGGAACCCGCCAAACAAACCCGCCCTCAGGGAGATTTCTTGTCCAGCTGGAAGAACACATCCGCCGTGCTGAGGGGACTGTTCTGTGAAAGGCGGGGAAGGTCCATTCTCTTCCCCAGCGATTGTTGCCGTTTTGAACCCAGGCCCACCTTTCTTTCCCGATTGCCTCCTCATCACCACTCTGCTCTGCGGATTTAATATTTACCCCTGTGGGATGCTGCACCCCACTTTGTCTGTCCAGGAGAGGCAATGAACTGGAGCTGCCGTGCCACCGACCAGTGCTGTGACCCTGAGTCCCCTGCTTAATCTCTCTGAACCGAAGTCTCTTCCTTTGCGAAACAGGAAGGAGCACCCCAGCTCCATTGTGGGGTCCTCATGAGGATGGAAGGACACAAAGCTCAGTGAGGTACTTGGGGTGTGTAGGGCCAGGGAGAAGCTCAATAAATGCGCCTTGCACTAGGGGTGGGATGGGGGGTGATGGGAGGGACCCTGGGGACTCTGGTGCTGGGAAACGCACACTGGTGGAGGGACACTGTATGACTGAAATCCAACCACGAACAGCTTTGTAAGGGTCTATCTCATGGTGATTCAATAAAAAAATAAAATAAAATAAATATACATTGCTCTGCACGTACTGCCGTATAAGTACCGCACGCTAACCGATTGCACCACTGGAGTGATAGCACAGCGGTAGGGCGTTTGCCTTGCACGTAGCCAGCATGGCCAATTCGAGTTCGATTTCTCCGTCCCTCTCGGAGATCCCGGCAAGCTACCGAGAGTGTCTCGCCCGCACGGCAGAGCCTGGCAAGCTCCCCGTGGCGTATTCGATATGCCAAACACAGTAACAACAAAGTCTCCAATGGAGACGTTACTGGGCCCGCTCGAGCAAATCCATGATCAATGGGAGGGCCTTTACTTTACTTTACTAAATATATATTGCTGTTATAATGACGAATTTAGGGGGTACCAAGGGCACATGAGAGACTTTTATCATGTATAAACCTTTGCCTTCTTCACAAAATGGGTAAGATTGCCTTCTTCACGGAGTGGGTAAGATTTATTCCTATTTTATAATTTTAAAAAATATTATAAGGGCTGGAGCGATAGCACAGCGGGTAGGGCGTTCGCCTTACATGCGGCCAACATGGCCGACCCGAGTTCGATTCCTCCGCCCCTCTCGGAGAGCCCGGCAAGCTACCGAGAGTATTCGATATGCCAGACACAGTAACAACAAAGTCTCCGACGGAGACGTTACTGGGCCCCGCTCGAGCAAATCGATGAACAACGGGAGGGCCTTTACCTTTACCTTTATAATTCATATAATTATCATTATTTATAATTATAGAACCATAATATTATTGTTTTGTATATTATATTATAACTATGGGCTGGAGCAATAGCACAGCGGGTAAGGCGTTTGCCTTGCACGCGGCCGTCCCGGCTGACCCAGGTTCGATTCCTCCGCCCCCTCGGAGAGCCTGGCAAGCTCCCCGTGGCGTAGTCGATATGCCAAACACAGTAACAACAAGTCTCACAATGAAGACGCTACTGGGCCTGCTCGAGCAAATCGATGAACAATGGGAGGACAGTGCTACAGTGCTATTATAACTATCACTGTCACTGTCCTCCCGTTGATCATCGATTTGCTCGAGCAGGCCCAGTAACATCTCCATTGGAGACTTTGTTGTTACTGTGTCTGGCATATCGAATACGTCACGGGGAGCTTGCCAGGCTCTGCCGTGTGGGCGAGATACTCTCGGTAGCTTGCGGGGCTCTCCGACAGGGGCGGAGGAATCGAACTCGGGTCGGCCATGTTGGCTGTGTGCAAGGCAAATGCCTTCCGCTGTGCTATCACTCCAGCTATGATGAATTAATATATCATACATATCATTATATGTATGGTCTATGTGCCCAGCTCAGGAGACTGCCTTCTTCCGCTCTCCTGAGCACTTCTCACTGGGTCCATTGGTATTTGCCCCAAATGCATGCATGGACATACGTGGTTTCCCATAGTGTCATCCAGAAGCGCCCCACTTTGCTTTTTGTTTGTTTGTTTGTTTGTTTTTAATTTGTATCGAATCACTGTGAGATAGACCCGTACAAAGCTATTGCTGATCGGGTTTATGATGATATGATTGGGCATATGATTATACAGTGTTCCAACACCCATTCTTCTACCAGTGTAATTTCCTAGCACTGGGGCCTACCCCAGTCTGCCTCTATGGTGGGCATCTCTCCTCTCTCTCTCTCCTCTCTCTCTCCTCTCTCTCTCCTCTCTCTTCTCTCTCTTCTCTCTTTCTCTCTTCTCTCTCTCCTCTATCTCTCTCTCTCTCCTCTCTCTCTCCTCTCTCTCTCCTCTCTCTTCTCTCTCTTCTCTCTT
Source organism: Sorex fumeus (assembly GCF_029834395.1). NCBI lineage: Eukaryota > Metazoa > Chordata > Mammalia > Eulipotyphla > Soricidae > Sorex > Sorex fumeus. The sequence continues at coordinate 548,002 of NW_026606246.1, forward strand.
CTCTCTCTCCTCTCTCTCTCCTCTCTCTCTCTCTCTCTCTCTTTCTCCCTTTTTAGGCATTATGGTTTTCAATACAGATGCTGAAAGGCTGTCATATAAATCCCTTTACCTACTTTCAACACTAAACAGTGATTATTTTCAACAAATGTTGCCATACTGGACCTTCTTCTATCTTAACTACCCTCCACCCCTCACATCCTTGTGGTAATTACCAACCATTGACCAGTGCTCCCTGGCCCATTTTCCCCAGCCTTGGAAATTAGTTGGATACTATTTCTCATATCCCACAAATGAGTGCTATTTATTCTATATCTGTCCCTCTCCTTCAGACTCATTTCACTCAGCATGATATTCTCCCTGTCCACACGCTTACTGGCAAATCGCATGACCTCATTTTCCTGACAGCTGTGTAGTATTCCATTGTACTGATGAAGTGCTCTCTAGAGCCTGGGCTGGCTTTTCCAATGCTTCCATGAACTGGATACTGCAGAAGAGAAGGTCTTCCGCCACTGGGTTAGACAGTGAGCTGTGTCCCCCTGGGGTCCTCTGGGCATCACCAATAAAAACCCAGTGGCCATGTTGTAAGGAAGCCCAGGTGGTTCTTCTGGCCATGGCTTGAGTTCTGGCACCACCCACCAGCCAGCATCAGTCAACAGACGTGGGAGTAAGGGGGTGTCTGGTTTTCTCTGCCGACCGCTCAGCTGGTGCTAAATGGCACAAACGTTCAGTAGGTTCCACCAATGACACTGTCCTTCCACCCAGCCCTCCTACAATTGCACATGGGGCCAAGCTCTAGATATTCAGAGCTGGCTGCAAGATATACTCTGAGAAAGAGCCACCTCCCTTCTGCCACTCCAGCCCAGATTGCATCTCTGGGAGCAAAAGAAACGCTACCAACATTTGAAGGCGCCAGGAGATGATTTATTCCCAAAGCTATAAACACACAGGACGACGAGGAGCTAATCGAATGTGATCGTTGAAGGAGCGGTGGGTGAGGGAAGCGTTTCTGAGTTAGACGCACAAGCGTTGGACTTGGAGAGAGAAAAGAGTTTGACCCAGATCCCAGAGCAGCTGGTAACACACAAGCCAGATTCCTCCTGGCTAGGAATGACTCTGCAGCCATTAACACTTGCCCCGCTGGTCTCGTACTTGGGGTCAGGTCTCCAGAACAACAACCAGGGGTCTCTTCCTGCAGGATCAAAGATTCTGCAGCAGAGATGAGACTGGGAGGAAATCCAACGTGGGTTTTGTTGTTGTTGTTTTTCCCTTTCCTTCTGACTCTTTTTTTAAAAAAATCTTTAAAATTTGAATCAGGAGCTGGAGCAATAGCACAACGGGTAGGGCGCTTGCTACATGGCCAACCCGAGTTCGATTCCTCCGCCCCTCTCAGAGGAGTCTGGCAAGCTCCTGAGAGTATCTCTCCCGAACGGCAAAGCCTGGCAAGCTCCCGTGACGTGTTTGATATGCAAACACAGTAACAAGTCTCACAATTGGGCCCACTCGAGCAAATCGATGAATCAACGGGAGGACAGTGACAGTGACAGAACTTGAATCACTGTGAGATAGTTTTCATGTTTGGTTACAATCATACTACATGATCAAACACCATCCCTCCACCCAGTGCACAGTCCCCATCACCGATGTCCTCAGTATACCTCCCCTTTCCAGCCTCCCCCTGCCTCGATGGCAGACAATTTCTCTCTCTCTCCTACTTTTGGGCATTATGGTTTGCAGTACAAATATCATGTTTGGTCCCTTTATCTACTTTCAGCACACATGTCCCATCCGAATGATCCGTCCCAACCATCATTGACTCAGTGATCCCTTCTCTATCCCAGCTGCTTCTCCCCCAGCTCATGAGGCAGGCTTCCAACTATGGGGCAATCTTCCTGGCCTTTTCTCTACTGTCCCTGGGTGTCAGTCTCCTATTATGTTATTTTATAAGCAATCCTACGTATCTCGTTCCTACTTTGGACAAATGGCAGGCTACCGAATGTAACCTGCCCACTACGGCAGAGTCTGGCAAACTCCTATGACGTACCCAATATGCCAAATACCAGTAACAATGATGGGTCTCATTCTAACTTTGAAAGAGCCTTGAATATGGTACTTTTTTAAAAAATCTCAGGGCTAGGACGAAGGAGACATTACTGGGGCCTGCTCGAGGCAATCGACCAATACAGGATGGTCGTGATCGTTGATCCAATGTATTGAGCCAACATGGCACCCAAAGGTGAAGTCCTTAAGGCTGACCAAGTGGAGAGTTCCTGGAAAACTTTTTCCCATGTAGGACTGTGCACGAGAGACTCCTCATGAAGTCTCCTGCCCAGCGGGACTCACGTATTCCTTGGAGAGACCTGGGATTGTGGGAATGGGATATGATGAGCGTGAGAAGCTGTCCGTTTGGAAGCCGGGGTTTGATGGGAATTCACTCCTCCCCTGGGGGATCCCGCGGCGCCTCTCAGGAGCCACGACGTACGTGCCGATGAACCTAGAGGGATGTGCGGTGGGGAAAACTCCAGAGCACTTCCTCCCACCCTCCTGAACCTTGACCGTAACGTCAAATGCCACCGAGGACAGCCTCACAAGACACAGTGTCCTTGAGTTAGCTGCCCACTGTGGAGGGCTTGGCACTGACCGCCTGTGGATGGTGCCCAGTGGGTGAGGAAGAGGACGGAGACTCCGAATGGTCAGTGTTGTGGCCTGGCCCATGGAGCCGGAAGGGAAGGGAGTAGGTCTGATTCCACAGCAACGGCCACTGGTGCCAATGCTCCGAGGACACCTCCTCCCTCCGCTCTCTTTCTCTCCCCTCCCTCCCTCCCCATCACTCCATCCCTCCCTCCCTCCCTCTCCCTCTCTCTCTCTCCCTGTGTATATATTTTCTCCTCCTTCTCTTCTTCTTCCTCTTTCTACTTCTTCTTCCTTCTCCTCCTCTTCCTCTTTCTCCTCTTCCTTCCTTCTTTCCTCCTCCTTCTCCTATTCCTTCTTCTCCTCTTCATTTTTTTCTCTTTTCCTTCTTTCCTTCTTTTTCTTTCCTTTTTTCTCTTTCTTTCTTTCTTTCTTTCTTTCCTTTCTTTCTTCTTCCTCCTCTCCCTCCTTCTCTTCTACCTACCTTCCTTCTTTCCTCCTCCACCTCCTCCTCCTCTTCCTTCTCCTCCTCCTCCTCCTCCTCCACCTCCTCCTCCTCCTCTTCCTCCTCTTCCTCCTCTCCTCCTCCACCTCCTCCTTCTTCTTCTTCTTCTTCTTCTTCTTCTCTTCTTCTTCTTCTTCTTCTTCTTTCTTCTTCTTCTTCTTCCTTCTTCTTCATATTATTATTGTTGTTGTTTTTGTTGTTATTCTCCTAGGAAACTCGGGACATTGGTGGTGGGAAGTATACACTGTTAAACATTAAATGACTGAAACTCAATCATGAACAACTTTGTAACTGTGTGTCTCACTGGAGAAAAAAAAAGGAGGGACTCAAAGAAGGCATGACTCCAGGAGTAATCCTTGAGCACAGCTGGGTATGACCCCAAAACCAAACTAACCAACAAAAAACCAGTCAACTCTCCTCTCTGCACTCCCCCAAGAAGCTGACCTGAGCTCTGACAGTAGAGACTGCTTTTATTATCAACACTCTACACCGTTATCAGTGACAAGAGGCCCCCTGGCAGCACCACTGTGAAAAGTCACGTTTTGGTCCTCACTTTAGACCAAGGAATCTGCGTGGGTCAGCGTCTGGGCCAGGGTGAAGGAATAGTTGCAACAATGACTTTGGGGTGACTCTTTCCTGAAGCAGAGGGAACCCAGAGAACAAAGACACCCCCCAGTTCCCCCCGTCCCCCCTGCGTGCGGTTAGTACCAGAACCAGAACCTGAATGTACGCACTGGATTCTGCTGAGATGCTCCGATGCACTGACGGCCCCTAACGAGCCATCCCTGGGCGCCCGCCCTTCCCTTCTGCTCTCACTCTTGTTTCTACACCCGCCCAACCCAAGGGCATAGAACTCAGTGCCACCCGGGGGGTTGGAATCCAGCCTCTGCTCTTAGTGCTCCACACCATTCTGGAGGGGTAAAAAGGTAAAGGTAAAGGCCCTCCCGTTGATCGTCGATTTGCTCGAGCGGGCCCAGTAACGTCTCCATTGGAGACTTTGTTGTTACTCGTGTCTGGCATATCGAATACTCTCGGTAGCTTGCCGGGCTCTCCGAGAGGGGCGGAGGAATCGAACTTGGGTCGGCCAAGTTGGCTGCGTGCAAGGCAAATGCCCTACCGCTATCTATTCAGCCATTGATTAAGCTGATGGAATTGGGGCATGAAGAATTTTGACAAGAGCTTTTCCAAGATGATGCTTGGGGCCAGGTTGGGAAGAAATAAAATAAGTGACTTACGGCCAGAACCATAGTATAGCGGGGCGGGCTTTTGCCTTGCTCATACCCTAAAGTAACCAGGGCAGAGGGTGACCCAAGTTCGATCCCCGGCACCCAATAGGGTCCCTCGAGTGTTGCCAGAAATGATTCCTGAGTGCACCCCTAAGCATTGCCAGGCCCCTAAATAAACTGTAGCACTGTAGTACTGTCCTCCCATTGTTCGTGGATTTTCTTGAGCAAAGAAAATTTGCTCGACCAGTAACATCTCCACTGTGAGACTTGTTACTGTTTTTGGCATATCGAATAGGCCACGGGGAGCTTGCCAGGCTCTGCCGTTGGGCGGGATACTCTTGGTAGCTTGCAGGGATCTCCGAGAGGGATGGAGAATCGAACCCGGGTCGGCCGCGTGAAGGCAAATGCCCTACCCTCTGTGCGATCGCTCCAGCCCGACCCCAAAATAAACAAACGAACTAAATACAAGGTTTGCTGAAACACCCTCGAGAACTGGAAATAAATGGCTTTTGCCCACGAAACACGACCTGGGCAAGTGAACCTCTGCCCTGGTTACTTGTGGGCATGGGAGTAAGTGCCGCATTGCAAGGCTGGGATGGGCGAGTGATGTGACTCTCAGCGCAGCGGCCTTGCTCATATTCTGAGAATAACTGAGATTTCTGGCGTGTTTGGTGGCCAAGAGTGTGATTTCAATTCCAGCCGGCCCGCCCGAGCAATGAACGACGGTGGCCACCAGAGGGCAGCAGAGCCCCAGCAGAAGCGGCTGGCCTTCACCCAACCCAGCACGGGCTCTCCCCTCGGGAAAAAAACGCTTGTCTCCGCCTGGTTTGATCAAAGAAGGAAATTCCAGGTACCTCCTGCTTTAAGTCAAGCCAATTGACTCAGAGCCCCAGGCTTCTGAACTCCAAAGCTGGCTTCTGTGCTTTGGGTAAGTCATTAGCCTCGCAAAAGCCTCAATCCCCTCTTTCAAACAATGAATTATGACAATTCCTACCCTGTGGCACTGTTGTAAAAATCAAGTGAAATAATGTCAAGAAGAAAGCACTTCGGGTGAAGAGTAAGGATCCCATTAAAAACAATTAATTACCCAGTGAAGAAATGCGCTTTAAAAATTTTCAAACCGAAACTGCATTTACTTGTCTGCACTGAGGTTCATTGGGAAACGGACGCTGAGAGCTTCAGGATGCTCTGAGAGGTGTCGTTTCTAATAGCCGCAAAATTAGAACAAAGGGGAAAAAATTATTTTTCTTTTTGGGGGCACACCCGGTGAAGCTCAGGGGTTACTCCCGGCTCTGCACTCGGGAATTCCTGGCGGGTGCTCAGGGGACCATATCAGATGCGAGGGATCGAACCGAGGTCAGCCACATGTAAGGGAAATGCTCTACCCACTATACGATACTCGGGGGCCCCAGTAACAACTGAAAATTACATGGAAACTTACCTAACAATAAAGCAAAAACAAGGATAGTTGACTAAGTAAACTGGTGCTCAAGAATACTGAACCAACTTTAAGCATTGTGTTTAAAAGAAAAAAATCTGTCTTGAATTAAACATAACAAGGTAGCACCTGGATCGAACCTGGGTCGGCTGCATGCAAGACAGACACCTCACCCGCTGTGCTATCACTCCAGCCCATTTTATAAGGTAGTTCACAATATTTAATTACATTTAATATTCAAACACCAATCTGACCACCATTACACCTTCCCACCAACAAATTTGGGATGTTTCCATCCCAAGACCCCAATCCCTGTCCCAAATCACAACTGAAATAATATATTTTGTATTGTCTGTTATGGGTTATAGTATTTATTTTTTTTTAATGTAGGAGGGCTGGTTATAGTATTTATTTTTTTTTAATGTAGGTGTTTGCCTTGCACGCAGCCAACATGGCCAACCCGAGTTCGATTCCTCCGCCCCCTTGGAGAGCCCGGCAAGCTACCGAGAGTATCTCGCCCTCCCGGCAGAGCCTGGCTAGCTCCCCGTGACGTATTCGATATGCCAGACACAGTAACAACAAAGTCTCCAATGGAGATGTTACTGGGCCTGCTCGAGCAAATCGATGAACAACGGGAGGGCCTTTACTTTACTAATGTAGGAGTATTGGGGTTATAGTATTTGTAAGGTCCTATTTCTCTCTTTTTTATCTTGGAAAAAAATCCAATGCAATTAAGAGACAACTTGCAGAGTGAGGCCAATTATTTGCAAACTACACATCAAAAAAAGATGTTTTTATATATATAAATATATATGTATATATAGCACTGCACTGTAGTGCTGTCCTCCCATTGTTCATCGATTTGCTCCAGCGGGCACCAGTAACGTCTCCACTCTGAGATTTGTTGTTACTGTTTCTGGTGTATCGAATATGCCACAGGGAGCTTGCCAGGCTCTGCTCTGCGGGCGGGATACTCTCGGTAGCTTGCTGAGCTCTCCGAAAGGGACAGAAGAATCGAACCCGGGTTGGCTGCGTGCAAGTCCTACCTGCTGTGCTATCGCTCCAGCCCATATGTGTGTGTGTGTGTGTGTGTGTGTGTGTGTGTGTGTGTGTATGCAACTTAATAGCAAAAAAAAAGCAAACAATGCCATTCCTTTCCCTGGCAGGGTACCCGGTGCTCAGAGGCTGGCAGGGGCCCTCAGTTCCATGCCTGGCACCATCAGTCCCCTGCACTCCAAGCACGGTGACAGGAGTGGTCTCCACATAGCATCAGGCTGCCCCCTCGAAAGAAACACTGGCCGAGAATCCAAAGAAAAAATATCTTCCCCATGTCGCCATAGAGCAGCAGAGAGGCGGCGGGAGGTCAGGTGTCCAGGGTCCAGAGCCGCTAACCCAGGGAAACTCCTGCCAAGCTGCAGTGTGCGCTGGCCCCTGACTGAAGGACTCGGGTGGTGCCGGGCGCAGAGAGACCTTGAGCCGGCTCAGGGCAGGAGCCACTGGCGATTGGGGGGGGGGGGGTCAGAAAGTGAACATGCAGCTGGGCTATGATGCGGCCCCCTGTGGAGGGGGACACACCAGAGAGCGGCTGGGAGCAGCCTGAGAAACCACCAACCAAAGGGTTACCAGAGGTGGCACATACCCCAGTGCAGGCTCTCCTGCCATAGAATAAAAGGAAGGGCTGGGTCGGAGATAGAGCACCGGGGGAATGCACTTGCCCTGCATGCAGCTAACAAAAGAGGAAAAAGGAGGGGGAGGAGGAGGAGGAGGAGGAGGGGGGAGGAGGAGGAGGAGGAGGGAGGAGGAAGGAGGAGGAGGTAGGAAGAGGAAGGAAGAGGAAGGAGAAAGGAGGAGGAGGTAGGAGGAGGAAGGAAGAGGAAGGAGGAAGAGGAGGAAGAGGAGGAAGAGGAGAAGGAGGAGGAAGGAAGAGGAAGGAGGAGGAGGAGGAGGAAGGAAGAGGAAAAGGAGGAGGGAGGAGAAGAGAAGAAGAAGAAGAAGAAGAAGAAGAAGAAGAAGAAGAAGAAGAAGAAGAAGAAGAAGAAGAAGAAGAAGAGGAGGAGGAGGAGGAGGAGGGAGGAGGAAAGAGGAGGAAGAAGGAGGGAGGAGGAAAGAGGAGGAAGAAGGAGGAAGAAGGAGGAAGGAGGAGGAAGGAAGAGGAAGGAGGAGGAAGGAAGAGGAAGGAGGAGGGAGGAGGGAGGAAGACAGGAGAAGAAGAAGAAGAAGAAGAGGAGGAGGAGGAGGAAGGAGGAGGAAGGAGAAAGGAGGAGGAGGTAGGAGGAGGAAGGAAGAGGAAGGAGGAAGAGGAGGAAGAGGAGAAGGAGGAGGAAGGAAGAGGAAGGAGGAAGAGGAAGGAAGAGGAAGGAGAAAGGAGGAGGAGGTAGGAGGAGGAAGGAAGAGGAAGGAGGAAGAGGAGAAGGAGGAGGAAGGAAGAGGAAGGAGGAGGAGGAGGAGGAAGGAAGAGGAAAAGGAGGAGGGAGGAGAAGAGAAGAAGAAGAAGAAGAAGAAGAAGAAGAAGAAGAAGAAGAAGAAGAAGAAGAAGAAGAAGAGGAGGAGGAGGAGGAGGAGGAGGAGGAGGAGGAGGAGGAGGGAGGAGGAGGAAGGAGGAGGAAGGAGGAAGAAGGAGAAAGGAGGAGGAGGTAGGAGGAGGAAGGAAGAGGAAGGAGGAAGAGGAGGAAGAGGAGAAGGAGGAGGAAGGAAGAGGAAGGAGGAGGAGGAGGAAGGAAGAGGGAAAAGGAGGAGGGAGGAGAAGAGGAGAAGAAGAAGAAGAAGAAGAAGAAGAAGAAGAAGAAGAAGAAGAAGAAGAAGAAGAAGAAGAAGAAGAAGAGGAGGAGGAGGAGGAGGAGGAGGAGGAGGAGGAGGAGGAGGAGGAAGAAGAGGAGGAGGAGGAGGAGGGCGAAGGGAAGAAGGAGGAGGAGGAGATGGTGGTGGTCCGGAAAAGGCAAATGCTTTCTGAGCACACACAGATGTGGAATCAACATGAAAACCCCAAAGTCACAGGAGTCCAGGTCCATGTCCTGGGTGGTCCCCAGGACTGGAGAGGGGAAATGGGCAAATGCTGACCACAAGTCCCTCCAGGGGCCGGACGGGAGAGACGAGACAGGCGCTAAGTCACTTCTCCTGGAGGCCAGAGCTTGAGCCCCGCCGTCTCCTGAACACCCCTGGAAGTGGCCCCCGGGAGCTGCTGGGAGTGACCCCAAACCAGCAAATGTCCTGGAGGGGACAGGTCAGGCTCCTCACGGGTGAGGGGTGACCATACTGCTGTGTGTGCTGGAAAGTTGTGACAAGAACGCAGCTTACAGGGGCTGGAGCGATGGCATAGTAGGGAGTGTGTTTGCCTTACACGCGGCCAACCTGGGTTCGATCCCCAGCATCCCAGATGGTCCCTGAGCACCGCCAAGAGTGATTCCTGAGTGCAGATCCAGGAGGAACCCCTGACCATCACTGGGGTGTGGCCCAAAAAGCAAGAAAGGAAAAAAAAAAAGGACACAGCTTACAGCCACAACCGTTCTGAGGTGTGGGGGTGGAGGAGGTTTTGCCAACCTACAGCGCTCAGGTGTGGCGTCCCGGAAACCCCCTCACCCCACTCTCCCTGCCCGGACAGAGGGGTCAGTTCCGGCTCCGCAGAGCTGGGGAGAAGCCAGACGTGGCGACAGGCTGACGCCGAATGGAATGACCCCCCTCCCTGGGTCCCTTCCGCTGGGTCTCCGCCTCTCCGCGTGGGTGACCACAGCGGGCCCCGTGAGCGTGTCCCCAAAGGCCACCTCCGGCCCTCTCAGCTGTTATCTCGACACGTGCTCTGGGGCTTCTGTCTTGGAACCATCTGAAACCCAGTGGCAGACAGACATCAAGACGTCGGAACGCCGGGATCTTTGCCCAGATCTTCCGAGCGCTGGAACATGTTCTTACATCATCCCGGGGGCCGGGGCTGGAGGGGCCTCAGCCACCAGCCTGTGCCCGCCTCGCCTACTGCTGGGCTCTCTGGAGCGTACCCCGCACTTGGGAACGCAGGGCCGGGTGGCAGTGTGTGTGTGTGTGTGGGGGGGGGGGGGTGTTTCTTGTGCACGCTCCTCAGAATTCTGGGCTCCACTTCTGTCCTGGGGGTGGGTGGACCTCAGCAGGGAGGATTCTTGCCAGCTGAGTCACAGAGAGGCACAAATACCGGTCAGCGGCGATAGGCATCTGTCAGGGACTGGACAGGCCATCGCTGCCTCCTTCCTGGGCACTGCTTGCACCAGCAAGCCAATGGGAAGCCCCTCGGGCCACGCTGGGGATGGACTCCAGGTCTTGGTCTTTTTTTTTTTTTTGGCGTTTTGGGTCACACCCAGTGATGCTCAGGGGTTACTCCTGGCTCTGCACTCAGGAATTGCTCCTGGCGGTGCTCAGGGGACCATATGGGATGCTGGGGATCGAACCCAGGTCAGCCCCGTGCAAGGCAAATGCCTTCCCCCCTGTGCTATCACTCCAGCCCCGGGTCTTGGTCTTCTTGCCCCTGCTTTTCTGTCTTTGGTCCCATATGCCTTTTTCAGAGATGGGAAGAGGTCACGGAGGAAAACCCTCAGATCTCGCGGTTTCCAGCCAGGACACCCGGAGTGAGGAAGCCAGGAGTCCAAATACAGACACTGCGTCCCAGCTGGACCAATAGCACAGCAGGCAGGCCGTTTGCCCTGCAAGCAGCCAACATGGCCCACCAGAGTTTGATTCCTCCGCCCCTCTCAGAGAGCCTGGCAAGCTACTGAGAGTATCTCGCCCACATGGCAAAGCCTGGCAAGCTCCCCGTGGTGCATTCGATATGCCAAACACAGTAACAAGTCTCACAATGGAGACGTTACTGGTGCCCGCTCGAGCAAATCGATGAACAATGGAAGGACAGTGCGACAGTGCCACTGTGCTACATCCCAGCAACACTTGGGGTGGTTTCCTCAGGGAGGTTTCCCACCTCCCCGGGGTGGGCATTTGATTCCCGACTAGGAAGGGCCTCCTTGGTCACCAGCCCAGGACAGACAGAGCCAAGTGAAGTGTAGCTGTAAGAACAGGTGACACGCAACCCCTTTCCCCTGCACCAAGCAAGCACTCGGCAGTCTCGGGACTTGGGTGGCAGAAAGACGCCCACGGAACATACCTACTCCTGCCCAGAGAAAGTTCCAGAGCAGAGAAGGCAAAGGACACCCTGCGGCTTAGGGGTACTTAGGGCGAGGTGGAAACGCAGGCTGGGTCTGGAACAAACACAGCTCAGCGGGCAGGGCACGTGCCTGGCACACAGCAGCCAACCCAGCTCAGCCCTGGCACCATAGATGAGGCCTGAGGGATCCCTGAGCACAGAACCAGGAGTAAGCACCGCTGGGGGTGGCCTAAACCCCTCCCCTGTCTCCAATTCTTTTCTTCAATGGTGGCCGCGTCCGGAACAGGAAGTGCCCGATGCCACGACAATGGGTTCATTTGTGAACAGAGCAGAGCCAGGAGTTGGCCCTGATTGCAGACTGGTATAAACCCCTGCCATGTGCCAAAACACACACACACACACACACACACACACACACACACACACACACACATATACATGTATATATATTAAATTTTTATTAGTGAAACACCATGAGGTGCAGTTGTAGACTTACAAACTTTTGTGCTTGGGTTTCAGTTATACAATGATCAAGTACCCATCCCTCCACCAGTGCCCATCCTCCACCACCACGGGTCCCAGCATCCCTCCCACCCCCCACCCCCCATTCCATCCCACCCCTGTGGCAGGGCACTGCCTTTTGTTCTCTCTCTCCTTTTGGGTGCTGTGGTTTCCAAAAGAGGCATTGAGTGTTTGGTCTCTAGTCTACTTTCAGTATGCTTCTCCCATCCTGGGAGGATCCTCCCAACACCCTTTACTTGGTGCTCCCTTCTCTATCTGAGCTCCCTTTACCCCTAGAATGTGCGGCTGGCCTCCAAGCCACGGAGTAAACCTCCTGGTACTTATCTCAGCTATTCTTGGATGTTAGTTCCTATTTTGTTACTTTATGTTCCCCCAATGAATGCAATCTCTCTATGTCTGTTCCTTTCTTTCTGACTCTTCGTTTAGCATGATACTTTCCATGTAGTACCACTTGTATGTAAATTTCATGACTTCATCTTTTTTAACAGCTACATAGTACTCCATTGAAACACCAAAATATATTTTTGTAAATAACATTCACTGGCCTTAAACCAATGTTGAGAGGAAAGAAGATTGTGTCCGATGAAAAAGACAGTCGAGTTACACACGTTGATGAGGCTTCTCTTGGGCCTGTTTTATGCGCCTTATCTCATCCTGCCACAGCATCTCACTTTGCAAAGGAGCAAACAGAAAGCCCAGCCTGGGAGCCGAGAGGAGCCACCGATGGCAGGTTTGGTGGGGGGGTGTCCGCCCAAAGACGCACCTCCAAAGTGCTGCCATGAACTCCTAAAGAGAAAAGGGTACCCCAAGGTCACTCCTGAGGACCTTGGATTGCTGGATTTTTCCCTCTCGCCGTTCGCCTCAGTGTCTTGGTATTGATATTTAGAAAAATAAATTGGGTGGGGGGAGGGTGGAGTGATAGTCCAGCGGGGAGGGCATTTGCCTTTCATGCAGCCAACCTGGGTTCGATCTCTGGCATCCCATATGGTCCCCTGAGCACTGCCAAGAGTAATTCCTGAGCATTGCCAGGTATGGCCCAAAAATCAAATAATAATAGTAATAATAATAGCACTGTAGCACTGTTCTCCCGTTGTTCATCAATTTGCTCGAGCGGGAACCAGTAACGTCTCCATTGTGAACTTGTTGTTACTGTTTTTGGAATATCAAATACTCCACAGGGAGTTTGCCAGGCTCTGCCGTGAGGGCAAGATACTCTCGGTAGCTTGCCGGGCTCTCCGAGAGGGCCGGAGGAATCGAACCATGTTTGGCCGCGTGCAAGGCAAACGCCCTACCCACTGTGCTATTGCTCTAGCCAATAATAATAATAATGCCAGAGAGAGCACAGTGGGTAAGGTGCTTACCTTGCATATGGCATCAGGGTTCTATTCCCGGTACCTCCTATGGTCCCTCTGAGTCCCAGGAATGATTTCTGAGTGCAGAGCCAGGAGTAACCTCTGAGCACTGCTAGGTGTGGCACCCAAACCAGAAACCAAGAAGACAGTAAATAAATAGAATTAAAAATAAATAAAATTGGGGCGTGCGTATGCTGCCTGAGCTCATGTGCTGCTTGTGCTCACGTGGTCGAGCACATGTGGGCTGAGCACATGTGTCGCCCGCATCTCCCCTCTTGAGATGTGTACTTTCATGCTTTCGTGTCTAATGCTGGGATGTGTGTAGGGGCTCTCTCCGCCCTTGGAGAAGCCCGTGTTCTCTCTTGAGTACGTTACTCTCTCTCTCTCTCTCTCTCTCTCCCTCTCTCTCACTCTGTCCCATCCACACCTTAAAAATCCTCCAAATAAAATCTATTTATTTCAATAAATAAATAAATAAACTTGGGGTCTGGACCAATAGCACAGCGGGGAGGGTGTTTGCCTTGCATGTGGCCGACCCTGGTTCGATTCCCAGCATCCCATATGGTCCCCCGAGCACAGCCAGGAGTAATTCCTGAGTGCATGAGCCAGGAGGAACCCCTGAGCATCACTGGGTGTGATCCAAAAATCAAAATAAATAAAAAAATAGATAGATAAAATTTCTTAAATAATGAAAAGTGAGAAACTGTCCCTGCAGGGCTGGGGCACACCCAGGAGTTCCGGAGAACGCCCGGACTCATTTCCCAGGGAGGCAGGGCGCCCCGTCTCTGTGGGGGGGTCTCGCCCCCACCTCTGAGCCCAGGGTCGATGCACTGAAGTTTGGGGTGTAACCAGTGGGGACGGCCAGCGTGGGGGATCCCCTGGCACAGTGCCCTCTGGGGGGAGCTGGGACGCAGGTGAAGTGGTTCAGGATCGGGGGTGCTGAGGTGCTCTCTGCTCGGGGGTCTCTGTTCAGTGGCCCCCGTGTGGGGGATCCTTCGTCCCCTGCACCCCCCAGGCCCTGCAGAACCTTGGAGAATATCTGTGCCCAGTGTCACCAAGTCACTCAGGACCCTCTTGCTGCTGACCCCCGAGAAGAGGAAGGTCTACCCCTGCCTGGTCCCCCACAGAAGTTTAACCTAAACTTGAGGGGCACCGATTTCCCAGAGGGCAGCGGCCCTGCTGACCGCGGGGGGTGAAAGGCTTCTGGGAACTGCGGATTTCTGGATTCGCCTTTGAAGTTGGGGTGGCCTGGCTCTGTCCCCAAGGGGCCTGGGCAGGAGGGCTGTTGACAAAGTGCGGCAGGTAGAGGAAGGAACCTAGAGAGTTCTGGAAGCTTCCCAGGACCTGCTCCTCAGAGGCGGCCGGCCACTCCCCCTCCCCGTCCCTCCCTCCCTGGCAGGCCTCAGTGCCAGGGGCCGGCTCCCGGCATCAGCTGGAGCCTCCCGGAATCCAGCCGGTTCAGACTTGCCTTGGCCCGCCGCTGCCCAACCGGCTTTTGAGGTTTGAGACGCTGCTGGAAGGTTCTTAGGTTCCAGCTGAGTTTGTCTTTGAAAACCTTGCTGAGGGACCAGAGGAACCATCTCTGTGTGTGTGTGCTTGGGGCGGGGGGTCCGAGAGAGGACCCCAAAGCTGGGTCTGCCTGTGCCCCCAGCTTAGGTGCCCCTGGGGGAGCCACCAGGGAAAGGGGGTCCCAGACATTTTCCCCAAGGACCCTGGAGTGAAAGGCCAGGGAGAGAGAGTTCAGCATGTCGACCCCCAGGGCTCAGGCCAGGGTTGACCTCTGGAACCCTGTAGGGTTCCCTGAGCACGGCCAGGAGTGATCCTCGAGCACGGAGTCAGGAGTCAGCTGTGAGCACCACCGGGTGTGTCTAAAAATGGGGTTGGCAAAAGGCAAGAGAAAGAGGGAATGTGCCTGCCACAGAGGCAGGGGGTGGGAAGGGGTGGGGTGGTGGGAGGGACACTGGGAACATGGGTGGTGGAGAATGGGCACTGGCGGAGGGACATTGACTGGAACTCAATCATGAAAGTTTCTAAGTCTGTAACTGCATCTCACAGTGATTTAATTTAATTTAAAATTAAAGTTAAAAATTTTAAAAAATAAATAGAGGGTTGGGGCTGGAGAGATAGCACAGCAGGGAGGGCGTTTGCCTTGCACGCGGCTGACCGGGGTTCGATTCCCAGCATCCCATATGGTCCCCCAAGCACTGCTAGGAGTGATTCCTGAGTGCAGAGCCAGGAGTAACCCCTGAGCATCCCCGGGTGTGACCTAAAAAGCAATGAATAACAACAACAACTAGAAGTTTGATATAGAAAAAAATAAAGTTACTTAAAATAAAAAAATTGAAATAAATACTTTTTAAAAATTTTAAAAAATAAAAATGGGGTTGGGGGTTTGGGCGGAGGGTGATGAAAGCCAGGGGACCACAGGGCATCTGGGGGGCCAAGAATCCTCCTTGGGGTCTGACTTCGCCTGGGCCTCCACGCCCTCCGTGCTCCTCCACCCAGGGAAGGTTCTAGCAACTGTCCTGTGGAACTGCACATAAACACCATCCCTGGGGCCGAGACTTGGAGCCAAGTCAGGTTGCTGGGCCCTAAAGGTCCAGTCCCACCCTGAGCTTTCTCTCACCCTCTGCCCCGACCTCCCCAAGGACAGCGGAAATTGGAGGAAGGGGCAGCCGCGGTTTATCTGCAGGAGAACTGAGCGTCAGCACCTACGTCTCCCCCCACCTCAGAGAGGGCGAGCACCACTGGGTTAGCGCCGGGAGAGAAGGGGTCTCCTAGAGCCCCTGGGAGCCCCTCTGGGACGCAAGATGAAGGAGGTGGAAGAAGGGGAAGGCGTAAGGTGGGAGCACCTCTGGGAGTGCTCCAGGTGCTCCAACCCATTGTAGAGACAGGAAGAGTGAGGCAGGGGAAGGAGTAAAGGTGAGGCCTGGGGGCCTGAAGTGCAGAGTCATTGCCATGACCTTGGGGAGGGGGGACAATTATCCAACCCCACAACCCAATTAAGTTGCTAATCTCCATAATCACAGGAGGCCTTTGCTAGAGTCCAGAGCCACTTAAATACAAGCAACATTCCCTGATCTCTGTGCAAACAAATAGGGTTAGCACATCAAAGGCGGTGCTCTGCCGGCGGGGTCCAGCCCAAGGGAAGTCCCCAGTGAGGAAGCCAGAGTTCAGAAACGGTTATCTCGGGAGCGCAGAGCTGAGTGACCCAGGGCGAGTTTTTACCCAACCCCACTGTGGAAGGGCAAGACCAGAAAGCAAGAATGCCACCCTCCTACACTTGCTCTCCGAAGTTGTTTAAATACTGTCAACATTTTACTGGTGTCTGAGATGTACCAATCCAAGTTTCTCTCTCTCTTTCTTTCTTTCTTTCTTTCTTTCTTTCTTTCTTTCTTTCTTTCTTTCTTTCTTTCTTTCTTTCCTTTCTCTCTTCCCTCTCTCTTTCTCTCTCTCTTTCTTTCTTTCTGTCTGTCTTTCTTTCTTTTCTTTCTTTCTCTCTCCCTCTCTCTTTCTTTCTTTCATTCTTTCTTTCTTTCTCTCTCCCTCTCCCTCTCTCTTTCTCTCTTTCTTTCTTTCTTTATTTCTTTCTGTCTGTCTGTCTGTCTTTCTTTCTTTTCTTTCTCTCTCTCCCTCTCTCTTTCTCTCTCTTTCTTTCTTTCTTTCTTTCTTTCTTTCTTTCTTTCTTTCTTTCCTTTCTCTCTTCCCTTTCTCTTTCTCTCTCTCTCTTTCTTTCTTTCTTTCTGTCTGTCTGTCTTTCTTTTCTTTCTTTCTTTCTCTTTCTTTCTTTCTCTCTCCCTCTCCCTCTCTCTTTCTCTCTCTCTTTCTTTCTTTCTGTCTGTCTGTCTTTCTTTTCTTTCTTTCTCTCTTCCCTCTCTCTTTCTCTCTCTCTCTTTCTTTCTGTCTGTCTGTCTGTCTTTCTTTTCTTTCTTTCTTTCTTTCTTTCTTTCTTTCTTTCTTTCTTTCTCTCTCCCTCTCCCTCTCTCTTTCTCTCTCTCTTTCTTTCTTTCTTTCTTTCTTTCTGTCTGTCTGTCTGTCTGTCTTTCTTTTCTTTCTTTCTCTCTCTCCCTCTCTCTTTCTCTCTCTTTCTTTCTTTCTTTCTCTCTTTCTTTCTTTCTCTCCCTTCCTTCCTCTTTCTCTCTTTCTTCCTTTCTTCCTCCCTCCCTCCCTCCCTCCCTCTCTCCCTCCCTCTCTCCTTCCCTCCCTCCCTTTCTTCCTTTCCTTCCTTCCCCTTCCTTCCTTCCTTCCTTCCTTCCTTCCTTCCTTCCTTCCTTCCTTCCTTCCTTCCTTCCCCTTCCTTCCTTCCTTCCTTCCTTCCTTCCTTCCTTCCTTCCTTCCTTCCTTCCTTCCTTCTTCCCCTTCCTTCCCCTTCCTTCCCCTTCCTTCCCCTTCCTTCCTTCCTTCCTTCCTTCCTTCCTTCCTTCCTTCCTTCCTTCCTTCCAAGCTTCCTTCCTTCCTCCCTTCTCCCTTTCCCATATCCAGTGATGCTTGGGGCTTACTCCAAGTTCTATGCTCAGGGCTCACTCCTGGCAGCATCCAGTCAGCTTCACACAAGGCAAGTGCCCTCACTATAGTACTATGACTCTGTGAGCCCAAACTCATTTCTTACTCCAGTCTTGTAACAACCGGTACAGTTAGTTATTAAATACGATGGCCATTCCTTGGTCAAAATGCAAGGGAGGGAATTGGTCCAGCAACATGGAAGTCATATCTTATTGCACCCTAACAATAAGAAATTTTAAAACAGTATAAAAGAATCTATTTCAGATTTTATCTATCTAGACCAATGGCTGAAGTCCTGAATGCAAGAGAGAAAAAGTGGAAAAGTGAATATCCAGCTTGGGATGAAATTGTGGCTGGTGTGCGTTTGGTTTTGGAAGAAGTAAGAGAGACATTATATATATATATACACAATATATATTATATATAAATATAATATAAATATATAATATATACAATTTATATACATAAAATGTCTCTCTTATATATATATATACATATATATATTGAAAAAGGCTGATCAGTGTTTGAGAAGCAAATATAACTAATACATATGCACGGATGTACATATGGGCTGGAGCGATAGCACAGTGGGTAGGGCGTTTGCCTTGCACACAGCCAACATGGCCGACCCAAGTTCGATTCCTCCGCCCCTCTCGGAGAGCCCAGCCAGCTACCGAGAGTATCTCGCCCGCACAGCAGAGCCTGGCAAGCTCCCCGTGACGTACTCGATATGCCAAACACGGTAACAACAAAGTCTGCAGTGGAGACGTTACTGGACCCGCTCGAGCAAATCGATGAACAATGGGAGGACAGTGACAGTGACATATTTATGTATTATATTACATATTAACACACATAACATTTCAACCTTGGGAACTTTGGACTGAGAGATAGTGCAGCGGGTAAGAAGTTTGCCATGGACACAGCCAACCAGGTTCAGACCCCTGCACAGATGGATTGCTGAGCACTGTTGGATGTGCCGCCCCTCAAAAAAGCAAAAAATAGGGGGCTAGGATTATAGCTCAGCAGAAGAACATTTGCCTTGAGTGTGGAGACTCTGACTTTCCTCCCAGGGCTATCTCCCCCCTGATATATTTATATGTATATACATATATATACATATATAATTAAAATATGGGGCTGGAGTGATAGTACCATGGGTAGAACATTTGCCATTTTCCCTGCAAACAGCCGACCTGTGTTTGATCCTTGGCACCCCCTAGAGTCTCCCAAGCATTGCCAAGAGTAACCTCTGGGGGCTGGAGCGATAGCACAGCGGGTAGGGCGTTTGCCTTACAAGCGGCCAACATGGCTGACCCGAGTTCGATTCCTCCGCCCCTCTCGGAGAGCCCGGCAAGCTACCGAGAGTATTCGATATGCCAGACACAGTAACAACAAAGTCTCCAATGGAGACGTTACTGGGCCCGCTCGAGCAAATCGACGATCAACGGGAGGGCCTTTACCTTTACCTTTACCACATAAAAAACATATTTGCATGTAATAATGTCTAGAACGCATACAGATTTTTATTGCCTATACTGGTTTTTTTTTTTTTGGAAGGGGGTTCCCACCTGACAGTGCTCAGGGCTGAGTGTCTCAGGGAACTGGAAGGTTCTGGGATTTGACCCAGGGTTCACTTCACTGGGGTGCTCTCTGCAGCCTCCTGCTGGACAGCTGGGGAGGGGAGACGTGGTCCTGGGGGTTCTCTGGTGGGTTGCAGGATGGAGCCCGGGGTGGAGAAGGGGTGACTGGAGGGGTGTCCCTGTGGAGGGAGAGCTTCCCACTATTACCTCAGAGGAAAGCCTTGGGGGGGGGTGGGGCTGGCTTCTGGGCAGGGTAGGAGGGGGGTGGAGGGGTCCTGGCGAAGGCCCCATCATGGAGCAGGGGGAGGCCTGGAGCCAGCTGGGATCCCCCGGATCCCCCTGCTAAACGCAGACACTCAGTGCCGCCTGCCTGGGTCCGAATAAATCCTAAATCAGCACATGGGCAGCCGGGGAGGATGGTGCCCAGCGTGGGCAGCGCCCCCCACCCCCAGCTTCCTGCCCCGTCTCCCCCTGCGCAGTGCCAGAAGGGGCCGTCCTGCCCCCCCCCCCAAGTTTGTACTGGAAAGGCAAAATCCAGGAGCTGGAGAGAGAGGACGGAGGGACGACGGCGCTGGCTCTGCCCAAGCTGACCCCCAACACCACAGACGGTCTCCTGAGGACCCCTGGGGGTGAGCCCCAAGCACAGGGCCGGGAGGAAGCTCTGAGCACCTCCGTGTGTCCACCTCCACCTAAGGCAAGAGTTGGAATAGTCTTTGTTGGGTGCAGATATCACCCCACTGTCTGTCCCCACTCTGGGAAACAAACGGGGCTCTCCAGAGAAGGGAGGAAAGAAAGGGGAACCCCTTGTCTCGTGTCTGCTTTCATGTTCCCACCAGGAAAGTGGGGGCCTGACTCTCTGGGGAACCCACCCCCGACCCACCACCACTCACCTAACAGGTGTTCCTGGGACGGAGGGGGGCTGCTCTTTCCACAGGACCCTGCAGGGTCTCCAACAGGGAACAAGTCTGAGACTGAGGGTCCCTCCACCTGGGACCCTAACCACCCCCTGGGGACTAGGAGAGACACCCCCAGGCAGAGGCCCATGTGGGCCCATGGCCGTTTAATGGAAAGTCATTTTCTCAACTGGTGACACAAGCATCAGTCTCACTTCTGTCGAGGTTGAGCCTGGATGTGGGGTTCACTCAAGGCCCAAAGACATTGGGGGGAAGTCATACTCAAAAGTGCTCAGAGTGAGTGCTCAGTGCCCAGTGCTCTTGGCTCTGTACTCAGGGCTCACTGGTGGCAGTGCTCGGGGGACCCCCTGTGGTACAGGGAATCAAACCTGGGTGGGCACAAGCAAGGCGAGTACCCAACCCGCTGGGTTATCTCTCTGGCCTCTCCTGATTCTTCAAAACACTCCCTTCCAGAGGCCCCCAACTTCCTCCTTGTCCCCCCCTCCCCCCATTGCTCAGAGTCTCCTGCTGCACGGGACTGAGATGGATTTGGGGGTTGTCAGGGGCGGTGCCACACCTGAAGCCTGAGCCTCGAGGAACTGGTCAAGGGTTGGAAATAACAAGGGTGTGGGACGTGGAGAGCAGTTCAGACAGAGGAGGGTCCAGCATGACAACATTTGTTGGAAATGCTCACTCTGGATAAGAACTAGGTGTTGAAACCAGGTAAAGGGATACACCTGATAACCTCCCAGCATCTGTATTGCGAACCATAATGCCTGAAATGAGAGAGAGAGAGAGAGAGAGAGAGAGAGAGAGAGAGAGAGAGAGAGAGAGGCCTGCCCTAGAGGCAGGCTCAGTTGGGGGTTGTTTTGGGGGAGGGATGGGAGGGGAACTGGGGACACGGGTACTGGGAAATGTTCACTGGTGGAGGGATGGGAGTTGGCACGTTGTGTGACTGAAGTGACCGAAACCCAATCAGGAACAGCTTCATAAGGGTCTATCTCATGGTGCTTCAATAAAATAAAAAAAATTTAATATTAAAAAAATAATAATAGGGCTGGAGCAATAGCACAGCGAGTTGGGCGTTTGCCTGGCATGCGGCCAACCCGGGTTGGATTCCCAGCATCCCAGAGGGTCCCCTGAGCACCGCCAGGGGTGATTCCTGAGTGCAGAGCCAGGAGGAACCCCTGTGCATCGCCGGGTGTGACCCAAAAAAGAAAAAAAAAATAAAAAAAATAATAATAAGGTTTGAGATCTCAGAGACGAAGTAGGAGCAGGGAAATGTTTGGGGGCTTAAAATCCATGAAGATGGGGGCGGGGTGGGGAAGGAGACCCCCTGTGTTCTGTGCCAGGGGCTCCCGCTGTCTATGCCTGCAGGAGAGCCCCACCCCCCCCCACTCCCCACCCCTGCCCTTCCACAGCGAAGGGGGCTCTCGGTGTCCAGGGCTCCCTCCCAGGGCTGCCGTCCAGAGTCCTGGCGACGTCTTGTCTCGGCTGTCCCCGTAAAGACAAGAGATCTCCAGCCAGATTGCACCTGCCCTCCTGCGGGCCCAGGCTGTGATCACCCGCCCCGTGAAAATGCCGCATTCCTACCCTCTCCTCGAGGGAAAAGTGCAAAACTCAAGACGCTCCCTGCGGGCTTGGCCAGGGAGGGTATTTGCGAAGGTCACTTTGGTGAACCGTCTCAGGGCCCTTCAAAATATGCTTATCTCTCCCCTCCTGGCCTCAGGCCTCTTGGAATTTGGACAGAGCCAAAAAAAATTGCAACTGGACCGGGCCAACTGCTGCAAGCCCCGTGTTAGTGACACGTGACGTGGGCTGACACGGGCTGTCATGGGAACCAGGTTTGGTGGGAGATGGTGGCTGGGGGTGGGGTGGGGCGCAGCAGCGTGTGGGGGAGCCCAGCTTCGCACCCAAGAACCTCGTGGTCCTCCAGCCCCTCGGGGATGACCCTAACCCCCCTCCTAACTACAAGATAACAAGATGTTCATATTGTAAACAAATGCCTCCAAAGACGGAACAATAGTGTGTTTCCTAGTCATTAGATAATTAAGGTATGTCAGGCTTGTCCGAAGCCTGTTCTGGGGCTTTTCACAAAAGCTTTTGGCCTGGGGGCTGGCAGGATAGTCCAGTGGGTAGGGCACTTGCTGTGCTTGTGGCCGACCTGAGTTTGACCCCCAGCCTCCCAGAGCCCACCTGCAGTGATCTCTCAGCATCGCAGAATGAGGCCTCCAAAATTAAGAGATAGATAAAACATCTCGTTGGGTCACTGTGGGGAGGATACTTGCCTTGCATGTGGCCAACCCAGGTTCTGTCCCCGACATCCCATATGGTTCCCCAGCACCTGGTGAAGAGCAGAGCCAGGAATAACCTCTGACTATTGCCTGGTATGGCCCAACACAACACCAACCGCCCCAAAAAAATTTGAAAATAAGGTTTGGATTTTGATGCCACACTCAAGGGTGCTCAGGGCTTACTCCTGGCTCTGTGCTCAGGGGACTTTACAGGGTGCTGGAGACCAAATCAGTAAGAGCTGAAAAGCCTTCAAGTGAAGGCAAGTCCTTTACCTCCTGTACTATCTCTCCGGCCCCTGCTGCATTATTTCATACATCTTTTATTTATATATTAAAAAACAATAGTCTCCAATTACACTTTTATACCAGGGCAATGAAGTTAGTGAGAAGTAGCTGGAGAAGTCTGATTCGAACCCTCCCTCTGGCTTCCACTGTTCTTTTTTTGTTTTGTTTTTTTTTTGTTTTTTGTTTTTTGTTTTTTTGGACCACACTGGCAATGCTCAGAGCTTACTCCCCCACTTCTGTACTCAGGGATTACTCCTGGTGGTGCTTGGGGGACCATACGGGGTGTTGGGAATCAAACCCAGTTGAGCACACTCAAAACAAACGTCTACTCACTACTATCACTCCAATCCTGATCTTAGATTTTGTTTGTTTGTTTTTGGGTCACACCTGGCAATGCTCAGGGGTTCCTCCTGGCTCTGCACTCAGGAATTGCCCCTGGCAGTGCTCAGGGGACCATATGGGATGCTGGGGATTAAACCCGGGTCAGCCGTGTGCAAGATAAATGCCCTCCCCGCTGTACTATCATCCTGGCTGTGCTCTTAGATTTTTTTGATGTCTCTTGGGGCCCTTCCTGCTGCCCTCTCCACGGCCCTCTGCGTCGGCCAGGCGCCTGCCTTTTGTGCCCGATTTCCATCTCTCTCTGCATGGTCACCCTCTCCAAGGCCACAAGCCCTGGGTGGTTCCCGGAACACACAGGACAGCAGCTTCTCAGCCCTTTTTCCCATTCTTTGGTTTGCTGTGGTGGTAAACAAACCCAGGACCTCACACCCGTTGGTGTCTGTCCCACCGCTGAGAACCTGGCCCCTTTCTTCCCGGTGGTGGAACCAATCAGGAAATGATGGTGAAAAAGTGGATGGTGAATAAGTGAGCAAAGGAGTGAGAGTTCAAGTGAGAGTGAGTGGATGAGGGGGCTGGAGAGATAGCACAGTGGGGAGGGCGTTTGCCTTGCACGCGGCCAGCCCGGGATCGATTCCCAGCATCCCATATGGTCCCCCGAGTACTGCCAGGCGTGATTCTTGAGTGCAAAGCCAGGAGCAACCCCGTGCATCGGCCGGGTGTGACCCAAAAAGCAAAAAAAAAAAAAAAGAGAGAGAGTGGATGAGAGTGAGTGAGAGTGAATGATAGGGAGTGTGAGTGTGAATGAGTAAGTGCAAGTGGGAGTGAGAGTGAGAATGAGTGAGTGAAAGTGAGAGTGAGTGAGTGAGAGCGAATGAGTGTGAGAATGAGTGAAAGTGAGAGGGAGCGAGAGTGGGTTAGTGAGAGTGTGGGTGTGAGGATGAGTGAATGAGTGAGAGTGAGTGGGAGAATGAAAGTGAGAGTGAGTGAGTGAGTTAGTGAGAGTGCGAGCACGAGTGATTGCATTCTCACATGAGTGCGAGAATGAGTGAGTGAGAGTGTGAGAGTGAGCGAGAGTGTGTAAGCGTGAGTGAATGAGTGAGAGTGAGTGTGGGTGAGAGAGAGTACGAGTGTGAGCGTGAGCATGAGTGAATGAGTGCGTGTGAGTATGACTGAATGAATGAGAGTGAGTGTGCGTGTATCAGATTTTCTTTTGCTTGGGGGCCACACCCAGCGGTGCTCAGGGATCCCTCCTGGCAGGTTCAGGAGCCTGTGGGCCATGTTGAGAACGGAACCTGGTCAGCTCTGAGCAATGCAAGCACCCCACTTGCGCTAGTATCTCTCAGATCCCCATGAATCATATTTTCTTGACTGGGAAATGGGTGGATGGGTGGGTGGACGGATGGGTGGGTGGATGGATGGATGGATGGATGGATGGGTGGATGGGTGGATGGGTGGATGGATGGATGGATGGATGGGTGGATGGATGGATGGATGGATGGATGGTTGGATGGGTGGATGGATGGATGGGTGGGTGGATGGATGGATGGTTGGATGGGTGGATGGATGGATGGATGGATGGATGGGTGGATGGATGGATGGATGGTTGGATGGGTGGATGGATGGATGGGTGGATGGATGGATGGATGGATGGATGGATGGGTGGATGGGTGGGTGGATGGATGGATGATTGGATGGGTGGATGGATGGATGGATGGATGGATGGATGGATGGATGGATAGATGGATGGATGGGTGGATGGATGGATGGGTGGATGGATGGATGGGTGGATGGGTGGATGGATGGATGGATGGATGGATGGGTGGGTGGATGGATGGATGGTTGGATGGGTGGATGGATGGATGGATGGATAGATGGATGGATGGATGGATGGTTGGATGGGTGGATGATGGATGGATGGGTGGGTGGATGGATGGATGATGGATGGATGAATGAGTGGATGGATGGATGGATGGATGGGTGGATGAATGGGGGGTGGATGGATGGATGGATGGATGGGTGGATGAATGGGGGGTGGATGGATGGATGGATGGATGGGTGGATGAATGGGGGGTGGATGGATGGATGGGTGGGTGGATGGATGGATAGATGGATGAGTGGATGGATGGATGGATGGGTAGATTATGAAGGAATTAGAGCCATACACTCAGGTTTCCGGCCTGGGTTCAAACTCCATCTTTCCGACTTCCCTGGAGTGTGTTCAGAAGCTGAGTGAACAGTGTGGGAAACCGCCTTGCTGGACCCTGAAACATGATGCACTTCTCTA